>NW_028115750.1:0-184000 GCF_964273445.1 Streptopelia decaocto
GATCGGGAACCCTTCGTGAGAATGTCCAAAGTTTCAGCGGGATTTCCAAAATGTTGAAAGGAACGCGAAACATGTCAACCTTGGTTTTGAGAATCTCTCCCGGAGTTTGAGAGATTTGGACGTGAAAGGGTACCAATCTTGTCGGGGATCGGGAACCCTTCGCGAGAATGTCCAAAGTTTCAGCGGGATTTCCAAAATGTTGAAAGGAACTCGAAACATGTCAACCTTGGTTTTGAGAATCTCTCCCGGAGTTTGAGAGATTTGGACGTGAAAGGGTACCAATCTTGTCTGGGATCGGGAACCCTTCGCGAGAATGTCCAAAGTTTCAGCGGGATTTCCAAAATGTTGAAAGGAACTCGAAACATGTCAACCTTGGTTTTGAGAATCTCTCCCGGAGTGTGAGAGATTTGGACGTGAAAGGGTACCAATCTTGTCGGGGATCGGGAACCCTTCGTGAGAATGTCCAAAGTTTCAGCGGGATTTCCAAAATGTTGAAAGGAACGCGAAACATGTCAACCTTGGTTTTGAGAATCTCTCCCGGACTTTGAGAGATTTGGACGTGAAAGGGTACCAATCTTGTTGGGGATTGGGAACCCTTCGCGAGAATGTCCAAAGTTTCAGCGGGATTTCCAAAATGTGTAAATGAACTCGAAACATGTCAACCTTGGTTTTGAGAATCTCTCCCGGAGTTTGAGAGATTTGGACGTGAAAGAATACCAATCTTGTCGGGGATTGGGAACCCTTCTCGAGAATGTCCAAAGTTTCAGCGGGATTTCCAAAATGTTGAAAGGAACTCGAAACATGTCAACCTTGGTTTTGAGAATCTCTCCCGGACTTTGAGAGATTTGGACGTGAAAGGGTACCAATCTTGTCGGGGATTGGGAACCCTTCGCGAGAATGTCCAAAGTTTCAGCGGGATTTCCAAAATGTTGAAAGGAACTCGAAACATGTCAACCTTGGTTTTGAGAATCTCTCCCGGAGTTTGAGAGATTTGGACGTGAAAGGGTACCAATCTTGTCGGGGATCGGGAACACTTCGTGAGAATGTCCAAAGTTTCAGCGGGATTTCCAAAATGTTGAAAGGAACTGGAAACATGTCAACCTTGGTTTTGAGAATCTCTCCCGGAATTTGAGAGATTTGGACGTGAAAGGGTACCAATCTTGTCGGGGATTGGGAACCCTTCGCGAGAATGTCCAAAGTTTCAGCGGGATTTCCAAAATGTTGAAAGGAACTCGAAACATGTCAACCTTGGTTTTGAGAATCTCTCCCGGAGTTTGAGAGATTTGGACGTGAAAGGGTACCAATCTTGTCGGGGATTGGGAACCCTTCGCGAGAATGTCCAAAGTTTCAGCGGGATTTCCAAAATGTGTAAATGAACTCGAAACATGTCAACCTTGGTTTTGAGAATCTCTCCCGGAGTTTGAGAGATTTGGAAGTGAAAGGGTACCAGTCTTGTCGGGGATTGGGAACCCTTCGCGAGAATGTTCAAAGTTTCAGCGGGATTTCCAAAATGTTGAAAAGAACTCGAAACATGTCAACCTTGGTTTTGAGAATCTCTCCCGGAGTTTGAGAGATTTGGACGTGAAAGGGTACCAATCTTGTCGGGGATTGGGAACCCTTTGCGAGAATGTCCAAAGTTTCAGCGGGATTTCCAAAATGTTGAAAGGAACTCGAACCATGTCAACCTTGGTTTTGAGAATCTCTCCCGGAGTTCGAGAGATTTGGACGTGAAAGGGTACCAATCTTGTCGGGGATTGGAAACCCTTCGCCAGAATGTCCAAAGTTTCAGCAAGATTTCCAAAATGTTGAGAGGAACTCGAACCATGTCAACCTTGGTTTTGAGAATCTCTCCCGCAGTCTGAGATATTTGGACGTGAAAGGGCACCAATCTTGTCGGGGATTGGGAACCCTTCGCGAGAACGTCCAAAGTTTCAGCGGGATTTCCAAAATGTTGAAAGGAACTCGAACCATGTCAACCTTGGTTTTGAGAATCTCTCCCGGAGTTTGAGAGATTTGGACGTGAAAGGGTACCAATCTTGTCGGGGATCGGGAACCCTTCGCGAGAATGTCCAAAGTTTCAGCGGGATGTCCAAAATGTTGAAAGGAACTCGAAACATGTCAACCTTGGTTTTGAGAATCTCTCCCGGAGTTTGAGAGATTTGGACGTGAAAGGGTACCAATCTTGTTGGGGATTGGGAACCCTTCGCGAGAATGTCCAAAGTTTCAGCGGGATTTCCAAAATGTGTAAATGAACTCGAAACATGTCAACCTTGGTTTTGAGAATCTCTCCCGGAGTTTGAGAGATTTGGACGTGAAAGAATACCGATCTTGTCGGGGATTGGCAACCCTTCGCGAGAATGTCCAAAGTTTCAGCGGGATTTCCAAAATGTTGAAAGGAACTTGAAACATGTGAACCTTGGTTTTGAGAATCTCTCCCGGACTTTGAGAGATTTGGACGTGAAAGGGTACCAATCTCGTCGGGGATTGGGAACCCTTCACGAGAATGTCCAAAGTTTCAGCGGGATTTCCAAAATGTTGAAAAGAACTCGAAACATGTCAACCTTGGTTTTGAGAATCTCTCCCGGAGTTTGAGAGATTTGGACTTTAAAGGGTACCAGTCTTGTCGGGGATGGGGAACCCTTCGCGAGAATGTCCAAAGTTTCAGCGGGATTTCCAAAATGTTGAAAGGAACTCGAAACATGTCAACCTTGGTTTTGAGAATCTCTCCCGGAGTTTGAGAGATTTGGACGTGAAAGGGTACCATTCTTGTCGGGGATTGGGAACCCTTCGCGAGAATGTCCAAAGTTTCAGCGGGATTTCCAAAATGTTGAAAGGAACTCGAAACATGTCAACCTTGGTTTTGAGAATCTCTCCCGGAGTTTGAGAGATTTGGACGTGAAAGGGTACCAATCTTGTCGGGGATCGGGAACCCTTCGCGAGAATGTCCAAAGTTTCAGCGGGATTTCCAAAATGTTGAGAGGAACTCAAACCATGTCAACCTTGGTTTTGAGAATCTCTCTCGGAGTTTGAGAGATTTGGACGTGAAAGGGTACCAGTCTTGTCGGGGATTGGGAACCCTTCGCGAGAATGTCCAAAGTTTCAGCGGGATTTCCAAAATGTTGAAAGGAACTCGAACCATGTCAACCTTGGTTTTGAGAATCTCTCCTGGAGTTTGAGAGATTTGGACATGAAAGGGTACCAATCTTGTCGGGGATTGGGAACCCTTCGCGAGAATGTCCAAAGTTTCAGCGGGATTTCCAAAATGTTGAAAGGAACTCGAACCATGTCAACCTTGGTTTTGAGAATCTCTCCTGGAGTTTGAGAGATTTGGACATGAAAGGGTACCAATCTTGTCGGGGATTGGGAACCCTTCGCGAGAATGTCCAAAGTTTCAGCGGGATTTCCAAAATGTTGAAAGGAACTCGAACCATGTCAACCTTGGTTTTGAGAATCTCTCCTGGAGTTTGAGAGATTTGGACATGAAAGGGTACCAATCTTGTCGGGGATTGGGAACCCTTCGCGAGAATGTCCAAAGTTTCAGCGGGATTTCCAAAATGTTGAAAGGAACTCGAAACATGTCAACCTTGGTTTTGAGAATCTCTCCCGGAGTTTGAGAGATTTGGACGTGAAAGAATACCGATCTTGTCGGGGATCGGGAACCCTTCGCGAGAATGTCCAAAGTTTCAGCGGGATTTCCAAAATGTTGAAAGGAACTCGAAACATGTCAACCTTGGTTTTGAGAATCTCTCCCGGACTTTCAGAGATTTGGACGTGAAAGAGTACCAATCTCGTCGGGGATTGGGAACCCTTCGCGAGAATGTCCAAAGTTTCAGCGGGATTTCCAAAATGTTGAAAAGAACTCGAAACATGTCAACCTTGGTTTTGAGAATCTCTCCCGGAGTTTGAGAGATTTGGACATGAAAGGGTACCAATCTTGTCGGGGATTGGGACCCCTTCGCGAGAATGTCCAAAGTTTCAGCGGGATTTCCAAAATGTTGAAAGGAACTCGAAACATGTCAACCTTGGTTTTGAGAATCTCTCCCGGAGTTTGAGAGATTTGGACGTGAAAGGGTACCAATCTTGTTGGGGATTGGGAACCCTTCGCGAGAATGTCCAAAGTTTCAGCGGGATTTCCAAAATGTGTAAATGAACTCGAAACATGTCAACCTTGGTTTTGAGAATCTCTCCCGGAGTTTGAGAGATTTGGACGTGAAAGGGTACCAGTCTTGTCGGGGATTGGGAACCCTTCGCGAGAATGTCCAAAGTTTCAGCGGGATTTCCAAAATGTTGAAAGGAACTCGAACCATGTCAACCTTGGTTTTGAGAATCTCTCCCGGAGTTTGAGAGATTTGGACGTGAAAGGGTACCAATCTCGTCGGGGATTGGGAACCCTTCGCGAGAATGTCCAAAGTTTCAGCGGGATTTCCAAAATGTTGAAAAGAACTCGAAACATGTCAACCTTGGTTTTGAGAATCTCTCCCGGAGTTTGAGAGATTTGGACTTTAAAGGGTACCAATCTTGTCGGGGATTGGGAACCCTTCCCGAGAATGTCCAAAGTTTCAGCGGGATTTCCAAAATGTTGAAAGGAACTCCAACCATGTCAACCTTGGTTTTGAGAATCTCTGCCGGAGTTTGAGAGATTTGGACGTGAAAGGGTACCAATCTTGTCAGGGATTGAGAACCCTTCGACAGAATGTCCAAAGTTTCAGCGGGATTTCCAAAATGTTGAGAGGAACTCGAAACATGTCAACCTTGGTTTTGAGAATCTCTCCCGGAGTTTGAGAGATTTGGACGTGAAAGGGTACCAATCTTGTCGGGGATTGGGAACCCTTCGCGAGAATGTCCAAAGTTTCAGCGGGATTTCCAAAATGTTGAAAGGAACTCGAAACATGTCAACCTTGGTTTTGAGAATCTCTCCCGGAGTTTGATGGATTTGGACTTGAAAGGGTACCAATCTTGTCGGGGATTGGGACCCCTTCGCGAGAATGTCCAAAGTTTCAGCGGAATTTCCAAAATGTTGAAAGGAACTCGAACCATGTCAACCTTGGTTTTGAGAATCTCTCCCGGAGTTTGAGAGATTTGGACGTGAAAGGGTACCAGTCTTGTTGGGGATTGGGAACCCTTCGCGAGAATGTCCAAAGTTTCAGCGGGATTTCCAAACTGTTGAAAGGAACTCGAAACATGTCAACCTTGGTTTTGAGAATCTCTCCCGGAGTTTGAGAGATTTGGACGTGAAAGGGTACCAATCTTGTCGGGGATTGGGAACCCTTCGCGACAATGTCCAAAGTTTCAGCGGGATTTCCAAAATGTTGAAAGGAACTCGAAACATGTCAACCTTGGTTTTGAGAATCTCTCCCGGAGTTTGAGAGATTTGGACGTGAAAGGGTACCAATCTTGTCGGGGATTGGGAACCCTTCGCGAGAATGTCCAAAGTTTCAGCGGGATTTCCAAAATGTTGAAAGGAACTCGAAACATGTCAACCTTGGTTTTGAGAATCTCTCCCGGAGTTTGATGGATTTGGACTTGAAAGGGTACCAATCTTGTCGGGGATTGGGACCCCTTCGCGAGAATGTCCAAAGTTTCAGCGGAATTTCCAAAATGTTGAAAGGAACTCGAACCATGTCAACCTTGGTTTTGAGAATCTCTCCCGGAGTTTGAGAGATTTGGACGTGAAAGGGTACCAGTCTTGTTGGGGATTGGGAACCCTTCGCGAGAATGTCCAAAGTTTCAGCGGGATTTCCAAAATGTTGAAAGGAACTCGAAACATGTCAACCTTGGTTTTGAGAATCTCTCCCGGAGTTTGAGAGATTTGGACGTGAAAGGGTACCAATCTTGTCGGGGATTGGGAACCCTTCGCGACAATGTCCAAAGTTTCAGCGGGATTTCCAAAATGTTGAAAGGAACTCGAAACATGTCAACCTTGGTTTTGAGAATCTCTCCCGGAGTTTGAGAGATTTGGACGTGAAAGAATACCAATCTTGTTGGGGATTGGGAACCCTTCGCGAGAATGTCCAAAGTTTCAGCGGGATTTCCAAAATGTTGAAAGGAACTCGAAACATGTCAACCTTGGTTTTGAGAATCTCTCCCTGAGTTTGATGGATTTGGACTTGAAAGGGTACCAATCTTGTCAGGGATTGGGAACCCTTCGCCAGAATGTCCAAAGTTTCAGCGAGATTTCCAAAATGTTGAAAGGAACTCGAAACATGTCAACTTTGGTTTTGAGAATCTCTCCCGGAGTTTGAGAGATTTGGACGTGAAAGTGTACCAGTCTTGTCGGGGATTGGGAACCCTTCGCGAGAATGTCCAAAGTTTCAGCGGATTTTCCAAAATGTTGAAAGGAACTCGAACCATGTCAACCTTGGTTTTGAGAATCTCTCCCGGAGTTTGAGAGATTTGGACGTGAAAGGGTACCAGTCTTGTCGGGGATTGGGAACCCTTCGCGAGAATGTCCAAAGTTTCAGCGGGATTTCCAAAATGTTGAAAGGAACTCGAACCATGTCAACCTTGGTTTTGAGAATCTCTCCCGGACTTTGAGAGATTTGGACGTGAAAGGGTACCAATCTTGTCGGGGATTGGGAACCCTTCGCCAGAATGTCCAAAGTTTCAGCGGGATTTCCAAAATGTTGAAAGGAACTCGAAACATGTCAACCTTGGTTTTGAGAATCTCTCCCGGAGTTTGAGAGATTTGGACGTGAAAGGGTACCAGTCTTGTCGGGGATTGGGAACCCTTCGCCAGAATGTCCAAAGTTTCAGCGGGATTTCCAAAATGTTGAAAGGAACTCGAACCATGTCAACCTTGGTTTTGAGAATCTCTCCCGGAGTTTGAGAGATTTGGACGTGAAAGGGTACCAATCTTGTCGGGGATTGGGAACCCTTCGCCAGAATGTCCAAAGTTTCAGCGGGATTTCCAAAATGTTGAAAGGAACTCGAAACATGTCAACCTTGGTTTTGAGAATCTCTCCCGGAGTTTGAGAGATTTGGACGTGAAAGGGTACCAATCTCGTCGGGGATTGGGAACCCTTCGCGAGAATGTCCAAAGTTTCAGCGGGATTTCCAAAATGTTGAAAAGAACTCGAAACATGTCAACCTTGGTTTTGAGAATCTCTCCCGGAGTTTGAGAGATTTGGACGTGAAAGGGTACCAATCTTGTCGGGGATCCGGAACCCTTCGCAACAGTGTCCAAAGTTTCAGCGGGATTTCCAAAATGTTGAAAGGAACTCGAAACATGTCAACCTTGGTTTTGAGAATCTCTCCCGGAGTTTGAGAGATTTGGACGTGAAAGGGTACCAATCTTGTCGGGGATCGGGAACCCTTCGCGAGAATGTCCAAAGTTTCAGCGGGATTTCCAAAATGTTGAAAGGAACTCGAAACATGTCAACCTTGGTTTTGAGAATCTCTCCCGGAGTTTGAGAGATTTGGACGTGAAAGGGTACCAATCTTGTCTGGGATCGGGAACCCTTCGCGAGAATGTCCAAAGTTTCAGCGGGATTTCCAAAATGTTGAAAGGAACTCGAAACATGTCAACCTTGGTTTTGAGAATCTCTCCCGGAGTGTGAGAGATTTGGACGTGAAAGCTTACCAATCTTGTCGGGGATCGGGAACCCTTCATGAGAATGTCCAAAGTTTCAGCGGGATTTCCAAAATGTTGAAAGGAACTCGAAACATGTCAACCTTGGTTTTGAGAATCTCTCCCGGAGTTTGAGAGATTTGGACGTGAAAGGGTACCAATCTTGTCGGGGATCGGGAACCCTTCGCGAGAATGTCCAAAGTTTCAGCGGGATTTCCAAAATGTGTAAAGGAACTCGAAACATGTCAACCTTGGTTTTGAGAATCTCTCCCGGAGTTTGAGAGATTTGGACGTGAAAGGGTACCAATCTTGTTGGGGATTGGGAACCCTTCGCGAGAATGTCCAAAGTTTCAGCGGGATTTCCAAAATCTGTAAATGAACTCGAAATATGTCAACCTTGGTTTTGAGAATCTCTCCCGGAGTTTGAGAGATTTGGACGTGAAAGGGCACCAATCTTGTCGGGGATTGGGAACCCTTCGCCAGAATGTCCAAAGTTTCAGCGGGGTTTCCAAAATGTTGAAAGGAACTCGAAACATGTCAACCTTGGTTTTGAGAATCTCTCCCGGAGTTTGAGAGATTTGAACGTGAAAGGGTACCAATCTCGTCGGGGATTGGGAACCCTTCGCGAGAATGTCCAAAGTTTCAGCGGGATTTCCAAAATGTTGAAAAGAACTCGAAACATGTCAACCTTGGTTTTGAGAATCTCTCCCGGAGTTTGAGAGATTTGGACGTGAAAGAATACCAATCTTGTCGGGTATTGGGAACCCTTCTCGAGAATGTCCAAAGTTTCAGCGGGATTTCCAAAATGTTGAAAGGAACTCGAAACATGTCAACCTTGGTTTTGAGAATCTCTCCCGGACTTTGAGAGATTTGGACGTGAAAGGGTACCAATCTTGTCGGGGATTGGGAACCCTTCGCGAGAATGTCCAAAGTTTCAGCGGGATTTCCAAAATGTTGAAAGGAACTCGAAACATGTCAACCTTGGTTTTGAGAATCTCTCCCGGAGTTTGAGAGATTTGGACGTGAAAGGGTACCAATCTTGTCGGGGATCGGGAACACTTCGTGAGAATGTCCAAAGTTTCAGCGGGATTTCCAAAATGTTGAAAGGAACTGGAAACATGTCAACCTTGGTTTTGAGAATCTCTCCCGGAATTTGAGAGATTTGGACGTGAAAGGGTACCAATCTTGTCGGGGATTGGGAACCCTTCGCGAGAATGTCCAAAGTTTCAGCGGGATTTCCAAAATGTTGAAAGGAACTCGAAACATGTCAACCTTGGTTTTGAGAATCTCTCCCGGAGTTTGAGAGATTTGGACGTGAAAGGGTACCAATCTTGTCGGGGATTGGGAACCCTTCGCGAGAATGTCCAAAGTTTCAGCGGGATTTCCAAAATGTGTAAATGAACTCGAAACATGTCAACCTTGGTTTTGAGAGTCTCTCCCGGAGTTTGAGAGATTTGGAAGTGAAAGGGTACCAGTCTTGTCGGGGATTGGGAACCCTTCGCGAGAATGTCCAAAGTTTCAGCGGGATTTCCAAAATGTTGAAAGGAACTCGAACCATGTCAACCTTGGTTTTGAGAATCTCTCCCGGAGTTTGAGAGATTTGGACGTGAAAGGGTACCAATCTTGTTGGGGATTGGGAACCCTTCGCGAGAATGTCCAAAGTTTCAGCGGGGTTTCCAAAATGTTGAAAGTAACTCGAAACATGTCAACCTTGGTTTTGAGAATCTCTCCCGGAGTTTGAGAGATTTGAACGTGAAAGGGTACCAATCTCGTCGGGGACTGGGAACCCTTCGCGAGAATGTCCAAAGTTTCAGCGGGATTTCCAAAATGTTGAAAAGAACTCGAAACATGTCAACCTTGGTTTTGAGAATCTCTCCCGGAGTTTGAGAGATTTGGACGTGAAAGGGTACCAATCTTGTCGGGGATTGGGAACCCTTTGCGAGAATGTCCAAAGTTTCAGCGGGATTTCCAAAATGTTGAAAGGAACTCGAACCATGTCAACCTTGGTTTTGAGAATCTCTCCCGGAGTTCGAGAGATTTGGACGTGAAAGGGTACCAATCTTGTCGGGGATTGGAAACCCTTCGCCAGAATGTCCAAAGTTTCAGCAAGATTTCCAAAATGTTGAGAGGAACTCGAACCATGTCAACCTTGGTTTTGAGAATCTCTCCCGGAGTTTGAGAGATTTGGACGTGAAAGGGCACCAATCTTGTCGGGGATTGGGAACCCTTCGCGAGAACGTCCAAAGTTTCAGCGGGATTTCCAAAATGTTGAAAGGAACTCGAAACATGTCAACCTTGGTTTTGAGAATCTCTCCCGGAGTTTGAGAGATTTGGACGTGAAAGGGTACCAATCTTGTCGGGGATCGGGAACCCTTCGCGAGAATGTCCAAAGTTTCAGCGGGATGTCCAAAATGTTGAAAGGAACTCGAAACATGTCAACCTTGGTTTTGAGAATCTCTCCCGGAGTTTGAGAGATTTGGACGTGAAAGGGTACCAATCTTGTTGGGGATTGGGAACCCTTCGCGAGAATGTCCAAAGTTTCAGCGGGATTTCCAAAATGTGTAAATGAACTCGAAACATGTCAACCTTGGTTTTGAGAATCTCTCCCGGAGTTTGAGAGATTTGGACGTGAAAGAATACCGATCTTGTCGGGGATTGGCAACCCTTCGCGAGAATGTCCAAAGTTTCAGCGGGATTTCCAAAATGTTGAAAGGAACTTGAAACATGTCAACCTTGGTTTTGAGAATCTCTCCCGGACTTTGAGAGATTTGGACGTGAAAGGGTACCAATCTCGTCGTGGATTGGGAACCCTTCACGAGAATGTCCAAAGTTTCAGCGGGATTTCCAAAATGTTGAAAAGAACTCGAAACATGTCAACCTTGGTTTTGAGAATCTCTCCCGGAGTTTGAGAGATTTGGACTTTAAAGGGTACCAATCTTGTCGGGGATTGGGAACCCTTCGCGAGAATGTCCAAAGTTTCAGCGGGATTTCCAAAATGTTGAAAGGAACTCGAAACATGTCAACCTTGGTTTTGAGAATCTCTCCCGGAGTTTGAGAGATTTGGACGTGAAAGGGTAACAATCTTGTCGGGGATTGGGAACCCTTCGCGAGAATGTCCAAAGTTTCAGCGGGATTTCCAAAATGTTGAGAGGAACTCAAACCATGTCAACCTTGGTTTTGAGAATCTCTCCCGGAGTTTGAGAGATTTGGACGTGAAAGGGTACCAATCTTGTCGGGTATTGGGAACCCTTCGCGACAATGTCCAAAGTTTCAGCGGGATTTCCAAAATGTTGAAAGGAACTCGAAACATGTCAACCTTGGTTTTGAGAATCTCTCCTGGAGTTTGAGAGATTTGGACATGAAAGGGTACCAATCTTGTCGGGGATTGGGAACCCTTCGCGAGAATGTCCAAAGTTTCAGCGGGATTTCCAAAATGTGTAAAGGAACTCGAAACATGTCAACCTTGGTTTTGAGAATCTCTCCCGGAGTTTGAGAGATTTGGACGTGAAAGGGTACCAATCTTGTTGGGGATTGGGAACCCTTCGCGAGAATGTCCAAAGTTTCAGCGGGATTTCCAAAATCTGTAAATGAACTCGAAATATGTCAACCTTGGTTTTGAGAATCTCTCCCGGAGTTTGAGAGATTTGGACGTGAAAGGGCACCAATCTTGTCGGGGATTGGGAACCCTTCGCCAGAATGTCCAAAGTTTCAGCGGGGTTTCCAAAATGTTGAAAGGAACTCGAAACATGTCAACCTTGGTTTTGAGAATCTCTCCCGGAGTTTGAGAGATTTGAACGTGAAAGGGTACCAATCTCGTCGGGGATTGGGAACCCTTCGCGAGAATGTCCAAAGTTTCAGCGGGATTTCCAAAATGTTGAAAAGAACTCGAAACATGTCAACCTTGGTTTTGAGAATCTCTCCCGGAGTTTGAGAGATTTGGACGTGAAAGAATACCAATCTTGTCGGGTATTGGGAACCCTTCTCGAGAATGTCCAAAGTTTCAGCGGGATTTCCAAAATGTTGAAAGGAACTCGAAACATGTCAACCTTGGTTTTGAGAATCTCTCCCGGACTTTGAGAGATTTGGACGTGAAAGGGTACCAATCTTGTCGGGGATTGGGAACCCTTCGCGAGAATGTCCAAAGTTTCAGCGGGATTTCCAAAATGTTGAAAGGAACTCGAAACATGTCAACCTTGGTTTTGAGAATCTCTCCCGGAGTTTGAGAGATTTGGACGTGAAAGGGTACCAATCTTGTCGGGGATCGGGAACACTTCGTGAGAATGTCCAAAGTTTCAGCGGGATTTCCAAAATGTTGAAAGGAACTGGAAACATGTCAACCTTGGTTTTGAGAATCTCTCCCGGAATTTGAGAGATTTGGACGTGAAAGGGTACCAATCTTGTCGGGGATTGGGAACCCTTCGCGAGAATGTCCAAAGTTTCAGCGGGATTTCCAAAATGTTGAAAGGAACTCGAAACATGTCAACCTTGGTTTTGAGAATCTCTCCCGGAGTTTGAGAGATTTGGACGTGAAAGGGTACCAATCTTGTCGGGGATTGGGAACCCTTCGCGAGAATGTCCAAAGTTTCAGCGGGATTTCCAAAATGTGTAAATGAACTCGAAACATGTCAACCTTGGTTTTGAGAGTCTCTCCCGGAGTTTGAGAGATTTGGAAGTGAAAGGGTACCAGTCTTGTCGGGGATTGGGAACCCTTCGCGAGAATGTCCAAAGTTTCAGCGGGATTTCCAAAATGTTGAAAGGAACTCGAACCATGTCAACCTTGGTTTTGAGAATCTCTCCCGGAGTTTGAGAGATTTGGACGTGAAAGGGTACCAATCTTGTTGGGGATTGGGAACCCTTCGCGAGAATGTCCAAAGTTTCAGCGGGGTTTCCAAAATGTTGAAAGTAACTCGAAACATGTCAACCTTGGTTTTGAGAATCTCTCCCGGAGTTTGAGAGATTTGAACGTGAAAGGGTACCAATCTCGTCGGGGACTGGGAACCCTTCGCGAGAATGTCCAAAGTTTCAGCGGGATTTCCAAAATGTTGAAAAGAACTCGAAACATGTCAACCTTGGTTTTGAGAATCTCTCCCGGAGTTTGAGAGATTTGGACGTGAAAGGGTACCAATCTTGTCGGGGATTGGGAACCCTTTGCGAGAATGTCCAAAGTTTCAGCGGGATTTCCAAAATGTTGAAAGGAACTCGAACCATGTCAACCTTGGTTTTGAGAATCTCTCCCGGAGTTCGAGAGATTTGGACGTGAAAGGGTACCAATCTTGTCGGGGATTGGAAACCCTTCGCCAGAATGTCCAAAGTTTCAGCAAGATTTCCAAAATGTTGAGAGGAACTCGAACCATGTCAACCTTGGTTTTGAGAATCTCTCCCGGAGTTTGAGAGATTTGGACGTGAAAGGGCACCAATCTTGTCGGGGATTGGGAACCCTTCGCGAGAACGTCCAAAGTTTCAGCGGGATTTCCAAAATGTTGAAAGGAACTCGAAACATGTCAACCTTGGTTTTGAGAATCTCTCCCGGAGTTTGAGAGATTTGGACGTGAAAGGGTACCAATCTTGTCGGGGATCGGGAACCCTTCGCGAGAATGTCCAAAGTTTCAGCGGGATGTCCAAAATGTTGAAAGGAACTCGAAACATGTCAACCTTGGTTTTGAGAATCTCTCCCGGAGTTTGAGAGATTTGGACGTGAAAGGGTACCAATCTTGTTGGGGATTGGGAACCCTTCGCGAGAATGTCCAAAGTTTCAGCGGGATTTCCAAAATGTGTAAATGAACTCGAAACATGTCAACCTTGGTTTTGAGAATCTCTCCCGGAGTTTGAGAGATTTGGACGTGAAAGAATACCGATCTTGTCGGGGATTGGCAACCCTTCGCGAGAATGTCCAAAGTTTCAGCGGGATTTCCAAAATGTTGAAAGGAACTTGAAACATGTCAACCTTGGTTTTGAGAATCTCTCCCGGACTTTGAGAGATTTGGACGTGAAAGGGTACCAATCTCGTCGTGGATTGGGAACCCTTCACGAGAATGTCCAAAGTTTCAGCGGGATTTCCAAAATGTTGAAAAGAACTCGAAACATGTCAACCTTGGTTTTGAGAATCTCTCCCGGAGTTTGAGAGATTTGGACTTTAAAGGGTACCAATCTTGTCGGGGATTGGGAACCCTTCGCGAGAATGTCCAAAGTTTCAGCGGGATTTCCAAAATGTTGAAAGGAACTCGAAACATGTCAACCTTGGTTTTGAGAATCTCTCCCGGAGTTTGAGAGATTTGGACGTGAAAGGGTAACAATCTTGTCGGGGATTGGGAACCCTTCGCGAGAATGTCCAAAGTTTCAGCGGGATTTCCAAAATGTTGAGAGGAACTCAAACCATGTCAACCTTGGTTTTGAGAATCTCTCCCGGAGTTTGAGAGATTTGGACGTGAAAGGGTACCAATCTTGTCGGGTATTGGGAACCCTTCGCGACAATGTCCAAAGTTTCAGCGGGATTTCCAAAATGTTGAAAGGAACTCGAAACATGTCAACCTTGGTTTTGAGAATCTCTCCTGGAGTTTGAGAGATTTGGACATGAAAGGGTACCAATCTTGTCGGGGATTGGGAACCCTTCGCGAGAATGTCCAAAGTTTCAGCGGGATTTCCAAAATGTTGAAAGGAACTCGAAACATGTCAACCTTGGTTTTGAGAATCTCTCCCGGAGTTTGAGAGATTTGGACGTGAAAGGGTACCAATCTTGTCAGGGATTGAGAACCCTTCGCGAGAATGTCCAAAGTTTCAGCGGGATTTCCAAAATGTTGAGAGGAACTCGAAACATGTCAACCTTGGTTTTGAGAATCTCTCCCGGAGTTTGAGAGATTTGGACGTGAAAGGGTACCAATCTTGTTGGGGATTGGGAAACCTTCGCGAGAATGTCCAAAGTTTCAGCGGGATTTCCAAAATGTTGAAAGGAACTCGAAACATGTCAACCTTGGTTTTGAGAATCTCTCCCGGAGTTTGAGAGATTTGGACGTGAAAGGGTACCAATCTTGTCGGGGATTGGGAACCCTTCGCGACAATGTCCAAAGTTTCAGCGGGATTTCCAAAATGTTGAAAGGAACTCGAACCATGTCAACCTTGGTTTTGAGAATCTCTCCCGGAGTTTGAGAGATTTGGACGTGAAAGGGTACCAATCTTGTCGGGGATTGGGAACCCTTCGCCAGAATGTCCAAAGTTTCAGCGGGATTTCCAAAATGTTGAAAGGAACTCGAAACATGTCAACCTTGGTTTTGAGAATCTCTCCCGGAGTTTGAGAGATTTGGACGTGAAAGGGTACCAATCTCGTCGGGGATTGGGAACCCTTCGCGAGAATGTCCAAAGTTTCAGCGGGATTTCCAAAATGTTGAAAAGAACTCGAAACATGTCAACCTTGGTTTTGAGAATCTCTCCCGGAGTTTGAGAGATTTGGACGTGAAAGGGTACCAATCTTGTCGGGGATTGGGAACCCTTCGCGAGAATGTCCAAAGTTTCAGCGGGATTTCCAAAATGTTGAAAGGAACTCGAAACATGTCAACCTTGGTTTTGAGAATCTCTCCCGGAGTTTGAGAGATTTGAACGTGAAAGGGTACCAATCTTGTCGGGGATTGGGAACCCTTCGCGAGAATGTCCAAAGTTTCAGCGGGATTTCCAAAATGTGTAAATGAACTCGAACCATGTCAACCTTGGTTTTGAGAATCTCTCCCGGAGTTTGAGAGATTTGGACGTGAAAGGGTACAAATCTTGTCGGGGATTGGGAACCCTTCGCGAGAATGTCCAAAGTTTCAGCGGGATTTCCAAAATGTTGAAAAGAACTCGAAACATGTGAACCTTGGTTTTGAGAATCTCTCCCGGAGTTTGAGAGATTTGAACGTGAAAGGGTACCAATCTTGTCGGGGATTGGGAACCCTTCGACAGAATGTCCAAAGTTTCAGCGGGATTTCCAAAATGTTGAAAGGAACTCGAACCATGTCAACCTTGGTTTTGAGAATCTCTCCCGGAGTTTGAGAGATTTGGACGTGAAAGGGTACCAATCTTGTCGGGGATTGGGAACCCTTCGCGAGAATGTCCAAAGTTTCAGCGGGATTTCCAAAATGTTGAAAGGAACTCGAAACATGTCAACCTTGGTTTTGAGAATCTCTCCCGGAGTTTGAGAGATTTGGACGTGAAAGGGTACCAATCTCGTCGGGGATTGGGAACCCTTCGCGAGAATGTCCAAAGTTTCAGCGGGATTTCCGAAATGTTGAAAGGAACTCGAACCATGTCAACCTTGGTTTTGAGAATCTCTCCCGGAGTTTGAGAGATTTGGACGTGAAAGGGTACCAATCTTGTTGGGGATTGGGAACCCTTCGCGACAATGTCCAAAGTTTCAGCGGGATTTCCAAAATGTTGAAAGGAACTCGAACCATGTCAACCTTGGTTTTGAGAATCTCTCCCGGAGTTTGAGAGATTTGGACGTGAAAGGGTACCAATCTTGTCGGGGATTGGGAACGCCTCGCGAGAATGCCAAAAGTTTCAGCGGGATTTTCAAAATGTTGAAAGGAACTCGAAACATGTCAACCTTGGTTTTGAGAATCTCTCCCGGAGTTTGAGAGATTTGGACGTGAAAGGGTACCAATCTTGTCGGGGATTGGAAACCCTTCGCGAGAATGTCCAAAGTTTCAGCAGGATTTCCAAAATGTTGAAAGGAACTCGAAACATGTCAACCTTGGTTTTGAGAATCTCTCCCGGAGTTTGAGAGATTTGGACGTGAAAGAATACCAATCTTGTCGGGGATTGGGAACCCTTCGCGAGAATGTCCAAAGTTTCAGCGGGATTTCCAAAATGTTGAAAGGAACTCGAAACATGTCAACCTTGGTTTTGAGAATCTCTCCCGGAGTTTGAGAGATTTGGACGTGAAAGGGTACCAATCTTGTCGGGGATTGGGAACTCTTCGCGAGAATGTCCAAAGTTTCAGCGGGATTTCCAAAATGTTGAAAGGAACTCGAACCATGTCAACCTTGGTTTTGAGAATCTCTCCCGGAGTTTGAGAGATTTGGACGTGAAAGGGTACCAGTCTTGTCGGGGATTTGGAACCCTTCGCGAGAATGTCCAAAGTTTCAGCGGGATTTCCAAAATGTTGAAAGGAACTCGAACCATGTCAACCTTGGTTTTGAGAATCTCTCCCGAAGTTTGAGAGATTTGGACGTGAAAGGGTACCAATCTTGTCGGGGATTGGGAACCCTTCGCGAGAATGTCCAAAGTTTCAGCGGGATTTCCAAAATGTTGAAAGGAACTCGAACCATGTCAACCTTGGTTTTGAGAATCTCTCCCGGAGTTTGAGAGATTTGGACGTGAAAGGGTACCAATCTTGTCGGGGATTGGGAACCCTTCGCCAGAATGTCCAAAGTTTCAGCGGGATTTCCAAAATGTTGAAAGGAACTCGAAACATGTCAACCTTGGTTTTGAGAATCTCTCCCGGAGTTTGAGAGATTTGGACGTGAAAGGGTACCAATCTTGTCGGGGATTGGGAACCCTTCGCGAGAATGTCCAAAGTTTCAGCGGGATTTCCAAAATGTTGAAAGGAACTCGAACCATGTCAACCTTGGTTTTGAGAATCTCTCCCGGAGTTTGAGAGATTTGGACGTGAAAGGGTACCAATCTTGTCGGGGATTGGGAACCCTTCGCGAGAATGTCCAAAGTTTCAGCGGGATTTCCAAAATGTTGAAAGGAACTCGAACCATGTCAACCTTGGTTTTGAGAATCTCTCCCGGAGTTTGAGAGATTTGGACGTGAAAGGGTACCAATCTTGTCGGGGATTGGGAACCCTTCGCGAGAATGTCCAAAGTTTCAGCGGGATTTCCAAAATGTTGAAAGGAACTCGAAACATGTCAACCTTGGTTTTGAGAATCTCTCCCGGACTTTGAGAGATTTGGACGTGAAAGGGTACCAGTCTTGTCGGGGATGGGGAACCCTTCGCCAGAATGTCCAAAGTTTCAGCGGGGTTTCCAAAATGTTGAAAGGAACTCGAACCATGTCAACCTTGGTTTTGAGAATCTCTCCCGGAGTTTGAGAGATTTGGACGTGAAAGGGTACCAATCTTGTTGGGGATTGGGAACCGTTCGCGAGAATGTCCAAAGTTTCAGCGGGATTTCCAAAATGTTGAAAGGAACTCGAACCATGTCAAGCTTGGTTTTGAGAATCTCTCCCGGAGTTTGAGAGATTTGGACGTGAAAGGGTACCAATCTTGTCGGGGATTGGGAACCCTTCGCGACAATGTCCAAAGTTTCAGCGGGATTTCCAAAATGTTGAAAGGAACTCGAACCATGTCAACCTTGGTTTTGAGAATCTCTCCCGGAGTTTGAGAGATTTGGACGTGAAAGGGTACCAATCTTGTCGGGGATTGGGAACCCTTCGCCAGAATGTCCAAAGTTTCAGCGGGATTTCCAAAATGTTGAAAGGAACTCGAAACATGTCAACCTTGGTTTTGAGAATCTCTCCCGGAGTTTGAGAGATTTGGACGTGAAAGGGTACCAATCTCGTCGGGGATTGGGAACCCTTCGCGAGAATGTCCAAAGTTTCAGCGGGATTTCCAAAATGTTGAAAAGAACTCGAAACATGTCAACCTTGGTTTTGAGAATCTCTCCCGGAGTTTGAGAGATTTGGACGTGAAAGGGTACCAATCTTGTCGGGGATCCGGAACCCTTCGCAACAGTGTCCAAAGTTTCAGCGGGATTTCCAAAATGTTGAAAGGAACTCGAAACATGTCAACCTTGGTTTTGAGAATCTCTCCCGGAGTTTGAGAGATTTGAACGTGAAAGGGTACCAATCTTGTCGGGGATTGGGAACCCTTCGCGAGAATGTCCAAAGTTTCAGCGGGATTTCCAAAATGTTGAAAAGAACTCGAAACATGTGAACCTTGGTTTTGAGAATCTCTCCCGGAGTTTGAGAGATTTGAACGTGAAAGGGTACCAATCTTGTCGGGGATTGGGAACCCTTCGACAGAATGTCCAAAGTTTCAGCGGGATTTCCAAAATGTTGAAAGGAACTCGAACCATGTCAACCTTGGTTTTGAGAATCTCTCCCGGAGTTTGAGAGATTTGGACGTGAAAGGGTACCAATCTTGTCGGGGATTGGGAACCCTTCGCGAGAATGTCCAAAGTTTCAGCGGGATTTCCAAAATGTTGAAAGGAACTCGAAACATGTCAACCTTGGTTTTGAGAATCTCTCCCGGAGTTTGAGAGATTTGGACGTGAAAGGGTACCAATCTCGTCGGGGATTGGGAACCCTTCGCGAGAATGTCCAAAGTTTCAGCGGGATTTCCAAAATGTTGAAAGGAACTCGAAACATGTCAACCTTGGTTTTGAGAATCTCTCCCGGAGTTTGAGAGATTTGGACGTGAAAGGGTACCAATCTCGTCGGGGATTGGGAACCCTTCGCGAGAATGTCCAAAGTTTCAGCGGGATTTCCGAAATGTTGAAAGGAACTCGAACCATGTCAACCTTGGTTTTGAGAATCTCTCCCGGAGTTTGAGAGATTTGGACGTGAAAGGGTACCAATCTTGTCGGGGATTGGGAACCCTTCGACAGAATGTCCAAAGTTTCAGCGGGATTTCCAAAATGTTGAAAGGAACTCGAACCATGTCAACCTTGGTTTTGAGAATCTCTCCCGGAGTTTGAGAGATTTGGACGTGAAAGGGTACCAATCTTGTTGGGGATTGGGAACCCTTCGCGACAATGTCCAAAGTTTCAGCGGGATTTCCAAAATGTTGAAAGGAACTCGAACCATGTCAACCTTGGTTTTGAGAATCTCTCCCGGAGTTTGAGAGATTTGGACGTGAAAGGGTACCAATCTTGTCGGGGATTGGGAACCCTTCGCGAGAATGTCCAAAGTTTCAGCGGGGTTTCCAAAATGTTGAAAGGAACTCGAACCATGTCAACCTTGGTTTTGAGAATCTCTCCCGGAGTTTGAGAGATTTGGACGTGAAAGGGTACCAATCTTGTCGGGGATTGGGAACGCCTCGCGAGAATGCCAAAAGTTTCAGCGGGATTTTCAAAATGTTGAAAGGAACTCGAACCATGTCAACCTTGGTTTTGAGAATCTCTCCCGGAGTTTGAGAGATTTGGACGTGAAAGGGTACCAATCTTGTCGGGGATTGGGAACCCTTCGACAGAATGTCCAAAGTTTCAGCGGGATTTCCAAAATGTTGAAAGGAACTCGAACCATGTCAACCTTGGTTTTGAGAATCTCTCCCGGAGTTTGAGAGATTTGGACGTGAAAGGGTACCAATCTTGTTGGGGATTGGGAACCCTTCGCGACAATGTCCAAAGTTTCAGCGGGATTTCCAAAATGTTGAAAGGAACTCGAACCATGTCAACCTTGGTTTTGAGAATCTCTCCCGGAGTTTGAGAGATTTGGACGTGAAAGGGTACCAATCTTGTCGGGGATTGGGAACCCTTCGCGAGAATGTCCAAAGTTTCAGCGGGGTTTCCAAAATGTTGAAAGGAACTCGAACCATGTCAACCTTGGTTTTGAGAATCTCTCCCGGAGTTTGAGAGATTTGGACGTGAAAGGGTACCAATCTTGTCGGGGATTGGGAACGCCTCGCGAGAATGCCAAAAGTTTCAGCGGGATTTTCAAAATGTTGAAAGGAACTCGAAACATGTCAACCTTGGTTTTGAGAATCTCTCCCGGAGTTTGAGAGATTTGGACGTGAAAGGGTACCAATCTTGTCGGGGATTGGAAACCCTTCGCGAGAATGTCCAAAGTTTCAGCAGGATTTCCAAAATGTTGAAAGGAACTCGAAACATGTCAACCTTGGTTTTGAGAATCTCTCCCGGAGTTTGAGAGATTTGGACGTGAAAGGGTACCAATCTTGTCGGGGATTGGGAACCCTTCGCGACAATGTCCAAAGTTTCAGCGGGATTTCCAAAATGTTGAAAGGAACTCGAAACATGTCAACCTTGGTTTTGAGAATCTCTCCCGGAGTTTGAGAGATTTGGACGTGAAAGGGTACCAATCTTGTCGGGGATCGGGAACCCTTCGCGAGAATGTCCAAAGTTTCAGCGGGATTTCCAAAATGTTGAAAGGAACTTGAACCATGTCAACCTTGGTTTTGAGAATCTCTCCCGGAGTTTGAGAGATTTGGACGTGAAAGTGTACCAATCTTGTCGGGGATCGGGAACCCTTCGCGACAATGTCCAAAGTTTCAGCGGGATTTCCAAAATGTTGAAAGGAACTCGAAACATGTCAACCTTGGTTTTGAGAATCTCTCCCGGACTTTGAGAGATTTGGACGTGAAAGGGTACCAATCTTGTCGGGGATTGGGAACCCTTCGCGAGAATGTCCAAAGTTTCAGCGGGATTTCCAAAATGTTGAAAGGAACTCGAAACATGTCAACCTTGGTTTTGAGAATCTCTCCCGGAGTTTGAGAGATTTGGACGTGAAAGGGTACCAGTCTTGTCGGGGATTGGGAACCCTTCGCGAGAATGTCCAAAGTTTCAGCGGGATTTCCAAAATGTTGAAAGGAACTCGAAACATGTCAACCTTGGTTTTGAGAATCTCTCCCGGAGTTTGAGAGATTTGGACGTGAAAGGGTACCAATCTTGTCGGGGATTGGGAACTCTTCGCGAGAATGTCCAAAGTTTCAGCGGGATTTCCAAAATGTTGAAAGGAACTCGAACCATGTCAACCTTGGTTTTGAGAATCTCTCCCGGAGTTTGAGAGATTTGGACGTGAAAGGGTACCAGTCTTGTCGGGGATTTGGAACCCTTCGCGAGAATGTCCAAAGTTTCAGCGGGATTTCCAAAATGTTGAAAGGAACTCGAACCATGTCAACCTTGGTTTTGAGAATCTCTCCCGAAGTTTGAGAGATTTGGACGTGAAAGGGTACCAATCTTGTCGGGGATTGGGAACCCTTCGCGAGAATGTCCAAAGTTTCAGCGGGATTTCCAAAATGTTGAAAGGAACTCGAACCATGTCAACCTTGGTTTTGAGAATCTCTCCCGGAGTTTGAGAGATTTGGACGTGAAAGGGTACCAATCTTGTCGGGGATTGGGAACCCTTCGCCAGAATGTCCAAAGTTTCAGCGGGATTTCCAAAATGTTGAAAGGAACTCGAAACATGTCAACCTTGGTTTTGAGAATCTCTCCCGGAGTTTGAGAGATTTGGACGTGAAAGGGTACCAATCTTGTCGGGGATTGGGAACCCTTCGCGAGAATGTCCAAAGTTTCAGCGGGATTTCCAAAATGTTGAAAGGAACTCGAACCATGTCAACCTTGGTTTTGAGAATCTCTCCCGGAGTTTGAGAGATTTGGACGTGAAAGGGTACCAATCTTGTCGGGGATTGGGAACCCTTCGCGAGAATGTCCAAAGTTTCAGCGGGATTTCCAAAATGTTGAAAGGAACTCGAACCATGTCAACCTTGGTTTTGAGAATCTCTCCCGGAGTTTGAGAGATTTGGACGTGAACGGGTACCAATCTTGTCGGGGATTGGGAACCCTTCGCGAGAATGTCCAAAGTTTCAGCGGGATTTCCAAAATGTTGAAAGGAACTCGAAACATGTCAACCTTGGTTTTGAGAATCTCTCCCGGACTTTGAGAGATTTGGACGTGAAAGGGTACCAGTCTTGTCGGGGATGGGGAACCCTTCGCCAGAATGTCCAAAGTTTCAGCGGGGTTTCCAAAATGTTGAAAGGAACTCGAACCATGTCAACCTTGGTTTTGAGAATCTCTCCCGGAGTTTGAGAGATTTGGACGTGAAAGGGTACCAATCTTGTCGGGGATTGGGAACCCTTCGTGAGAATGTCCAAAGTTTCAGCGGGATTTCCAAAATGTTGAAAGGAACTCGAACCATGTCAACCTTGGTTTTGAGAATCTCTCCCGGAGTTTGAGAGATTTGGATGTGAAAGGGTACCAGTCTTGTCGGGGATGGGGAACCCTTCGCGAGAATGTCCAAAGTTTCAGCGGGATTTCCAAAATGTTGAAAGGAACTCGAACCATGTCAACCTTGGTTTTGAGAATCTCTCCCGGAGTCTGAGAGATTTGGACGTGAAAGGGTACGAATCTTGTCGGGGATTGGGAACCCTTCGCGAGAATGTCCAAAGTTTCAGCGGGATTTCCAAAATGTTGAAAGGAACTCGAACCATGTCAACCTTGGTTTTGAGAATCTCTCCCGGAGTTTGAGAGATTTGGACGTGAAAGGGTACCAATCTTGTCGGGGATTGGGAACCCTTCGCGACAATGTCCAAAGTTTCAGCGGGATTTCCAAAATGTTGAAAGGAACTCGAAACATGTCAACCTTGGTTTTGAGAATCTCTCCCGGAGTTTGAGAGATTTGGACGTGAAAGGGTACCAATCTTGTCGGGGATCGGGAACCCTTCGCGAGAATGTCCAAAGTTTCAGCGGGATGTCCAAAATGTTGAAAGGAACTCGAAACATGTCAACCTTGGTTTTGAGAATCTCTCCCGGAGTTTGAGAGATTTGGACGTGAAAGGGTACCAATCTTGTCGGGGATTGGGAAACCTTCGCGAGAATGTCCAAAGTTTCAGCGGGATTTCCAAAATGTTGAAAGGAACTCGAAACATGTCAACCTTGGTTTTGAGAATCTCTCCCGGACTTTGAGAGATTTGGACGTGAAAGGGTACCAATCTTGTCGGGGATTGGGACCCCTTCGCGAGAATGTCCAAAGTTTCAGCGGGATTTCCAAAATGTTGAAAGGAACTCGAACCATGTCAACCTTGGTTTTGAGAATCTCTCCCGGAGTTTGAGAGATTTGGACGTGAAAGGGTACCAATCTTGTCGGGGATTGGGAACCCTTCGCGAGAATGTCCAAAGTTTCAGCGGGATTTCCAAAATGTTGAAAGGAACTCGAACCATGTCAACCTTGGTTTTGAGAATCTCTCCCGGAGTTTGAGAGATTTGGACGTGAAAGGGTACCAATCTTGTCGGGGATTGGGAACCCTTCGCGAGAATGTCCAAAGTTTCAGCGGGATTTCCAAAATGTTGAAAGGAACTCGAAACATGTCAACCTTGGTTTTGAGAATCTCTCCCGGAGTTTGAGAGATTTGGACGTGAAAGGGTACCAATCTTCTCGGGGATTGGGAACGCCTTGCGAGAATGCCAAAAGTTTCAGCGGGATTTTCAAAATGTTGAAAGGAACTCGAAACATGTCAACCTTGGTTTTGAGAATCTCTCCCGGAGTTTGAGAGATTTGGACGTGAAAGGGTACCAATCTTGTCGGGGATGGGGAACCCTTCGTGAGAATGTCCAAAGTTTCAGCGGGATTTCCAAAATGTTGAAAGGAACTCGAACCATGTCAACCTTGGTTTTGAGAATCTCTCCCGGAGTTTGAGAGATTTGGATGTGAAAGGGTACCAGTCTTGTCGGGGATGGGGAACCCTTCGCGAGAATGTCCAAAGTTTCAGCGGGATTTCCAAAATGTTGAAAGGAACTCGAACCATGTCAACCTTGGTTTTGAGAATCTCTCCCGGAGTCTGAGAGATTTGGACGTGAAAGGGTACGAATCTTGTCGGGGATTGGGAACCCTTCGCGAGAATGTCCAAAGTTTCAGCGGGATTTCCAAAATGTTGAAAGGAACTCGAACCATGTCAACCTTGGTTTTGAGAATCTCTCCCGGAGTTTGAGAGATTTGGACGTGAAAGGGTACCAATCTTGTCGGGGATTGGGAACCCTTCGCGAGAATGTCCAAAGTTTCAGCGGGATTTCCAAAATGTTGAAAGTAACTCGAAACATGTCAACCTTGGTTTTGAGAATCTCTCCCGGACTTTGAGAGATTTGGACGTGAAAGGGTACCAATCTTGTCGGGGATTGGGAACCCTTCGCGAGAATGTCCAAAGTTTCAGCGGGATTTCCAAAATGTTGAAAGGAACTCGAAACATGTCAACCTTGGTTTTGAGAATCTCTCCCGGAGTTTGAGAGATTTGGACGTGAAAGGGTACCAATCTTGTCGGGGATTGGGAACCCTTCGCGAGAATGTCCAAAGTTTCAGCGGGATTTCCAAAATGTTGAAAGGAACTCGAACCATGTCAACCTTGGTTTTGAGAATCTCTCCCGGAGTTTGAGAGATTTGGACGTGAAAGGGTACCAATCTTGTCGGGGATTGGGAACCCTTCGCGAGAATGTCCAAAGTTTCAGCGGGATTTCCAAAATGTTGAAAGGAACTCGAACCATGTCAACCTTGGTTTTGAGAATCTCTCCCGGAGTTTGAGAGATTTGGACGTGAAAGGGTACCAGTCTTGTCGGGGATTGGGAACCCTTCGCGACAATGTCCAAAGTTTCAGCGGGATTTCCAAAATGTTGAAAGGAACTCGAACCATGTCAACCTTGGTTTTGAGAATCTCTCCCGGAGTCTGAGAGATTTGGACGTGAAAGGGTACCAATCTTGTCGGGGATTGGGAACCCTTCGCGAGAATGTCCAAAGTTTCAGCGGGATTTCCAAAATGTTGAAAGGAACTCGAACCATGTCAACCTTGGTTTTGAGAATCTCTCCCGGAGTTTGAGAGATTTGGACGTGAAAGGGTACCAATCTTGTCGGGGATTGGGAACCCTTCGCGAGAATGTCCAAAGTTTCAGCGGGATTTCCAAAATGTTGAAAGGAACTCGAACCATGTCAACCTTGGTTTTGAGAATCTCTCCCGGAGTTTGAGAGATTTGGACGTGAAAGGGTACCAATCTTGTCGGGGATTGGGAACCCTTCGACAGAATGTCCAAAGTTTCAGCGGGATTTCCAAAATGTTGAAAGGAACTCGAACCATGTCAACCTTGGTTTTGAGAATCTCTCCCGGAGTTTGAGAGATTTGGACGTGAAAGGGTACCAATCTTGTCGGGGATGGGGAGCCCTTCACGAGAATGTCCAAAGTTTCAGCGGGATTTCCAAAATGTTGAAAGGAACTCGAACCATGTCAACCTTGGTTTTGAGAATCTCTCCCGGAGTTTGAGAGATTTGGATGTGAAAGGGTACCAATCTTGTCGGGGATTGGGAACCCTTCGCCAGAATGTCCAAAGTTTCAGCGGGGTTTCCAAAATGTTGAAAGGAACTCGAACCATGTCAACCTTGGTTTTGAGAATCTCTCCCGGAGTTTGAGAGATTTGGACGTGAAAGGGTACCAATCTTGTCGGGGATTGGGAACCCTTCGCGAGAATGTCCAAAGTTTCAGCGGGATTTCCAAAATGTTGAAAGGAACTCGAACCATGTCAACCTTGGTTTTGAGAATCTCTCCCGGAGTTTGAGAGATTTGGACGTGAAAGGGTACCAATCTTGTCGGGGATTGGGAACCCTTCGCGACAATGTCCAAAGTCTCAGCGGGATTTCCAAAATGTTGAAAGGAACTCGAAACATGTCAACCTTGGTTTTGAGAATCTCTCCCGGAGTTTGAGAGATTTGGACGTGAAAGGGTACCAATCTTGTCGGGGATCGGGAACCCTTCGCGAGAATGTCCAAAGTTTCAGCGGGATGTCCAAAATGTTGAAAGGAACTCGAACCATGTCAACCTTGGTTTTGAGAATCTCTCCCGGAGTTTGAGAGATTTGGACGTGAAAGGGTACCAGTCTTGTCGGGGATGGGGAACCCTTCGCGAGAATGTCCAAAGTTTCAGCGGGATTTCCAAAATGTTGAAAGGAACTCGAACCATGTCAACCTTGGTTTTGAGAATCTCTCCCGGAGTCTGAGAGATTTGGACGTGAAAGGGTACCAATCTTGTCGGGGATTGGGAACCCTTCGCGAGAATGTCCAAAGTTTCAGCGGGATTTCCAAAATGTTGAAAGGAACTCGAACCATGTCAACCTTGGTTTTGAGAATCTCTGCCGGAGTTTGAGAGATTTGGACGTGAAAGGGTACCAATCTTGTCGGGGATTGGTAACCCTTCGACAGAATGTCCAAAGTTTCAGCGGGATTTCCAAAATGTTGAAAGGAACTCGAACCATGTCAACCTTGGTTTTGAGAATCTCTCCCGGAGTTTGAGAGATTTGGACGTGAAAGGGTACCAATCTTGTCGGGGATGGGGAACCCTTCACGAGAATGTCCAAAGTTTCAGCGGGATTTCCAAAATGTTGAAAGGAACTCGAACCATGTCAACCTTGGTTTTGAGAATCTCTCCCGGAGTTTGAGAGATTTGGATGTGAAAGGGTACCAATCTTGTCGGGGATTGGGAACCCTTCGCCAGAATGTCCAAAGTTTCAGCGGGGTTTCCAAAATGTTGAAAGGAACTCGAAACATGTCAACCTTGGTTTTGAGAATCTCTCCCGGAGTTTGAGAGATTTGGACGTGAAAGGGTACCAATCTTCTCGGGGATTGGGAACGCCTGGCGAGAATGCCAAAAGTTTCAGCGGGATTTTCAAAATGTTGAAAGGAACTCGAAACATGTCAACCTTGGTTTTGAGAATCTCTCCCGGAGTTTGAGAGATTTGGACGTGAAAGGGTACCAATCTTGTCGGGGATTGGGAACCCTTCGTGAGAATGTCCAAAGTTTCAGCGGGATTTCCAAAATGTTGAAAGGAACTCGAACCATGTCAACCTTGGTTTTGAGAATCTCTCCCGGAGTTTGAGAGATTTGGATGTGAAAGGGTACCAGTCTTGTCGGGGATGGGGAACCCTTCGCGAGAATGTCCAAAGTTTCAGCGGGATTTCCAAAATGTTGAAAGGAACTCGAACCATGTCAACCTTGGTTTTGAGAATCTCTCCCGGAGTCTGAGAGATTTGGACGTGAAAGGGTACCAATCTTGTCGGGGATTGGGAACCCTTCGCGAGAATGTCCAAAGTTTCAGCGGGATTTCCAAAATGTTGAAAGGAACTCGAACCATGTCAACCTTGGTTTTGAGAATCTCTGCCGGAGTTTGAGAGATTTGGACGTGAAAGGGTACCAATCTTGTCGGGGATTGGTAACCCTTCGACAGAATGTCCAAAGTTTCAGCGGGATTTCCAAAATGTTGAAAGGAACTCGAACCATGTCAACCTTGGTTTTGAGAATCTCTCCCGGAGTTTGAGAGATTTGGACGTGAAAGGGTACCAATCTTGTCGGGGATGGGGAACCCTTCACGAGAATGTCCAAAGTTTCAGCGGGATTTCCAAAATGTTGAAAGGAACTCGAACCATGTCAACCTTGGTTTTGAGAATCTCTCCCGGAGTTTGAGAGATTTGGATGTGAAAGGGTACCAATCTTGTCGGGGATTGGGAACCCTTCGCCAGAATGTCCAAAGTTTCAGCGGGGTTTCCAAAATGTTGAAAGGAACTCGAAACATGTCAACCTTGGTTTTGAGAATCTCTCCCGGAGTTTGAGAGATTTGGACGTGAAAGGGTACCAATCTTCTCGGGGATTGGGAACGCCTGGCGAGAATGCCAAAAGTTTCAGCGGGATTTTCAAAATGTTGAAAGGAACTCGAAACATGTCAACCTTGGTTTTGAGAATCTCTCCCGGACTTTGAGAGATTTGGACGTGAAAGGGTACCAGTCTTGTCGGGGATGGGGAACCCTTCGCGAGAATGTCCAAAGTTTCAGCGGGATTTCCAAAATGTTGAAAGGAACTCGAACCATGTCAACCTTGGTTTTGAGAATCTCTCCCGGAGTTTGAGAGATTTGGACGTGAAAGGGTACCAATCTTGTCGGGGATTGGGAACCCTTCGCGAGAATGTCCAAAGTTTCAGCGGGATTTCCAAAATGTTGAAAGGAACTCGAACCATGTCAACCTTGGTTTTGAGAATCTCTGCCGGAGTTTGAGAGATTTGGACGTGAAAGGGTACCAATCTTGTCGGGGATTGGGAACCCTTCGCCAGAATGTCCAAAGTTTCAGCGGGGTTTCCAAAATGTTGAAAGGAACTCGAAACATGTCAACCTTGGTTTTGAGAATCTCTCCCGGAGTTTGAGAGATTTGGACGTGAAAGGGTACCAGTCTTCTCGGGGATTGGGAACGCCTGGCGAGAATGCCAAAAGTTTCAGCGGGATTTTCAAAATGTTGAAAGGAACTCGAAACATGTCAACCTTGGTTTTGAGAATCTCTCCCGGAGTTTGAGAGATTTGGACGTGAAAGGGTACCAATCTTGTCGGGGATTGGGAACCCTTCGTGAGAATGTCCAAAGTTTCAGCGGGATTTCCAAAATGTTGAAAGGAACTCGAACCATGTCAACCTTGGTTTTGAGAATCTCTCCCGGAGTTTGAGAGATTTGGATGTGAAAGGGTACCAGTCTTGTCGGGGATGGGGAACCCTTCGCGAGAATGTCCAAAGTTTCAGCGGGATTTCCAAAATGTTGAAAGGAACTCGAAACATGTCAACCTTGGTTTTGAGAATCTCTCCCGGAGTCTGAGAGATTTGGACGTGAAAGGGTACCAATCTTGTCGGGGATTGGGAACCCTTCGCGAGAATGTCCAAAGTTTCAGCGGGATTTCCAAAATGTTGAAAGGAACTCGAACCATGTCAACCTTGGTTTTGAGAATCTCTCCCGGACTTTGAGAGATTTGGACGTGAAAGGGTACCAATCTTGTCGGGGATTGGGAACCCTTCGCGAGAATGTCCAAAGTTTCAGCGGGATTTCCAAAATGTTGAAAGGAACTCGAAACATGTCAACCTTGGTTTTGAGAATCTCTCCCGGACTTTGAGAGATTTGGACGTGAAAGGGTACCAATCTTGTCGGGGATTGGGAACCCTTCGCGACAATGTCCAAAGTTTCAGCGGGATTTCCAAAATGTTGAAAGGAACTCGAACCATGTCAACCTTGGTTTTGAGAATCTCTCCCGGAGTTTGAGAGATTTGGACGTGAAAGGGTACCAATCTTGTCGGGGATTGGGAACCCTTCGCGAGAATGTCCAAAGTTTCAGCGGGATTTCCAAAATGTTGAAAGGAACTCGAAACATGTCAACCTTGGTTTTGAGAATCTCTCCCGGAGTTTGAGAGATTTGGACGTGAAAGGGTACCAATCTTGTCGGGGATTGGGAACCCTTCGCGACAATGTCCAAAGTTTCAGCGGGATTTCCAAAATGTTGAAAGGAACTCGAACCATGTCAACCTTGGTTTTGAGAATCTCTCCCGGAGTTTGAGAGATTTGGACGTGAAAGAATACCAATCTTGTCGGGGATTGGGAACCCTTCGCGACAATGTCCAAAGTTTCAGCGGGATTTCCAAAATGTTGAAAGGAACTCGAAACATGTCAACCTTGGTTTTGAGAATCTCTCCCGGAGTTTGAGAGATTTGGACTTGAAAGGGTACCAATCTTTTCAGGGATTGGGACCCCTTCGCGAGAATGTCCAAAGTTTCAGCGGGATTTCCAAAATGTTGAAAGGAACTCGAACCATGTCAACCTTGGTTTTGAGAATCTCTCCCGGAGTTTGAGAGATTTGGACGTGAAAGGGTACCAATCTTGTCGGGGATTGGGAACGCCTCGCGAGAATGCCAAAAGTTTCAGCGGGATTTTCAAAATGTTGAAAGGAACTCGAAACATGTCAACCTTGGTTTTGAGAATCTCTCTCGGAGTTTGAGAGATTTGGACGTGAAAGGGTACCAATCTTGTCGGGGATCGGGAACCCTTCGCGAGAATGTCCAAAGTTTCAGCGGGATTTCCAAAATGTTGAAAGGAACTCGAACCATGTCAACCTTGGTTTTGAGAATCTCTCCCAGAGTTTGAGAGATTTGGACGTGAAAGAGTACCAATCTTGTCGGGGATTGGGAACCCTTCGCGAGAATGTCCAAAGTTTCAGCGGGATTTCCAAAATGTTGAAAGGAACTCGAACCATGTCAACCTTGGTTTTGAGAATCTCTCCCGGAGTTTGAGAGATTTGGACGTGAAAGGGTACCAATCTTGTCGGGGATTGGGAACCCTTCGCGAGAATGTCCAAAGTTTCAGCGGGATTTCCAAAATGTTGAAAGGAACTCGAACCATGTCAACCTTGGTTTTGAGAATCTCTCCCGGAGTTTGAGAGATTTGGACGTGAAAGGGTACCAATCTTGTCGGGGATTGGGAACCCTTCGCGAGAATGTCCAAAGTTTCAGCGGGATTTCCAAAATGTTGAAAGGAACTCGAAACATGTCAACCTTGGTTTTGAGAATCTCTCCCGGACTTTGAGAGATTTGGACGTGAAAGGGTACCAATCTTGTCGGGGATTGGGAACCCTTCGCGAGAATGTCCAAAGTTTCAGCGGGATGTCCAAAATGTTGAAAGGAACTCGAACCATGTCAACCTTGGTTTTGAGAATCTCTCCCGGAGTTTGAGAGATTTGGACGTGAAAGGGTACCAATCTTGTCGGGGATTCAGAAACCTTCGCGAGAATGTCCAAAGTTTCAGCGGGATTTCCAAAATGTTGAAAGGAACTCGAAACATGTCAACCTTGGTTTTGAGAATCTCTCCCGGAGTTTGAGAGATTTGGACGTGAAAGGGTACCAATCTTGTCGGGGATCGGGAACCCTTCGCGAGAATGTCCAAAGTTTCAGCGGGATTTCCAAAATGTTGAAAGGAACTCGAACCATGTCAACCTTGGTTTTGAGAATCTCTCCCAGAGTTTGAGAGATTTGGACGTGAAAGGGTACCAATCTTGTCGGGGATTGGGAACCCTTCGCGAGAATGTCCAAAGTTTCAGCGGGATTTCCAAAATGTTGAAAGGAACTCGAACCATGTCAACCTTGGTTTTGAGAATCTCTCCCGGAGTTTGAGAGATTTGGACGTGAAAGGGTACCAATCTTGTCGGGGATTGGGAACCCTTCGCGAGAATGTCCAAAGTTTCAGCGGGATTTCCAAAATGTTGAAAGGAACTCGAACCATGTCAACCTTGGTTTTGAGAATCTCTCCCGGAGTTTGAGAGATTTGGACGTGAAAGGGTACCAATCTTGTCGGGGATTGGGAACCCTTCGCGAGAATGTCCAAAGTTTCAGCGGGATTTCCAAAATGTTGAAAGGAACTCGAAACATGTCAACCTTGGTTTTGAGAATCTCTCCCGGACTTTGAGAGATTTGGACGTGAAAGGGTACCAATCTTGTCGGGGATTGGGAACCCTTCGCGAGAATGTCCAAAGTTTCAGCGGGATGTCCAAAATGTTGAAAGGAACTCGAACCATGTCAACCTTGGTTTTGAGAATCTCTCCCGGAGTTTGAGAGATTTGGACGTGAAAGGGTACCAATCTTGTCGGGGATTCAGAAACCTTCGCGAGAATGTCCAAAGTTTCAGCGGGATTTCCAAAATGTTGAGAGGAACTCGAAACATGTCAACCTTGGTTTTGAGAATCTCTCCCGGAGTTTGAGAGATTTGGACGTGAAAGGGTACCAATCTTGTCGGGGATTGGGAACCCTTCGCGAGAATGTCCAAAGTTTCAGCGGGATTTCCAAAATGTTGAAAGGAACTCGAAACATGTCAACCTTGGTTTTGAGAATCTCTCCCGGAGTTTGAGAGATTTGGACGTGAAAGAATACCAATCTTGTCGGGGATTGGGAACCCTTCGCGACAATGTCCAAAGTTTCAGCGGGATTTCCAAAATGTTGAAAGGAACTCGAAACATGTCAACCTTGGTTTTGAGAATCTCTCCCGGAGTTTGAGAGATTTGGACGTGAAAGAATACCAATCTTTTCAGGGATTGGGACCCCTTCGCGAGAATGTCCAAAGTTTCAGCGGGATTTCCAAAATGTTGAAAGGACCTCGAACCATGTCAACCTTGGTTTTGAGAATCTCTCCCGGAGTTTGAGAGATTTGGACGTGAAAGGGTACCAATCTTGTCGGGGATTGGGAACGCCTCGCGAGAATGCCAAAAGTTTCAGCGGGATTTCCAAAATGTTGAAAGGAACTCGAAACATGTCAACCTTGGTTTTGAGAATCTCTCCCGGACTTTGAGAGATTTGGACGTGAAAGGGTACCAATCTTGTCGGGGATTGGGAACCCTTCGCGACAATGTCCAAAGTTTCAGCGGGATTTCCAAAATGTTGAAAGGAACTCGAACCATGTCAACCTTGGTTTTGAGAATCTCTCCCGGAGTTTGAGAGATTTGGACGTGAAAGGGTACTAATCTTGTCGGGGATCGGGAACCCTTCGCGAGAATGTCCAAAGTTTCAGCGGGATGTCCAAAATGTTGAAAGGAACTCGAACCATGTCAACCTTGGTTTTGAGAATCTCTCCCGGAGTTTGAGAGATTTGGACGTGAAAGGGTACCAATCTTGTCGGGGATTGGGAAACCTTCGCGAGAATGTCCAAAGTTTCAGCGGGATTTCCAAAATGTTGAAAGGAACTCGAAACATGTCAACCTTGGTTTTGAGAATCTCTCCCGGACTTTGAGAGATTTGGACGTGAAAGGGTACCAATCTTGTCGGGGATTGGGAACCCTTCGCGAGAATGTCCAGAGTTTCAGCGGGATTTCCAAAATGTTGAAAGGAACTCGAAACATGTCAACCTTGGTTTTGAGAATCTCTCCCGGAGTTTGAGAGATTTGGACGTGAAAGGGTACCAATCTTGTCGGGGATTGGGAACCCTTCGCGACAATGTCCAAAGTTTCAGCGGGATTTTCAAAATGTTGAAAGGAACTCGAACCATGTCAACCTTGGTTTTGAGAATCTCTCCCGGAGTTTGAGAGATTTGGACGTGAAAGGGTACCAATCTTGTCGGGGATTGGGAACCCTTCGCGACAATGTCCAAAGTTTCAGCGGGATTTCCAAAATGTTGAAAGGAACTCGAAACATGTCAACCTTGGTTTTGAGAATCTCTCCCGGAGTTTGAGAGATTTGGACTTGAAAGGGTACCAATCTTTTCAGGGATTGGGACCCCTTCGCGAGAATGTCCAAAGTTTCAGCGGGATTTCCAAAATGTTGAAAGGAACTCGAACCATGTCAACCTTGGTTTTGAGAATCTCTCCCGGAGTTTGAGAGATTTGGACGTGAAAGGGTACCAATCTTGTCGGGGATTGGGAACGCCTCGCGAGAATGCCAAAAGTTTCAGCGGGATTTTCAAAATGTTGAAAGGAACTCGAAACATGTCAACCTTGGTTTTGAGAATCTCTCTCGGAGTTTGAGAGATTTGGACGTGAAAGGGTACCAATCTTGTCGGGGATCGGTAACCCTTCGCGAGAATGTCCAAAGTTTCAGCGGGATTTCCAAAATGTTGAAAGGAACTCGAACCATGTCAACCTTGGTTTTGAGAATCTCTCCCGGAGTTTGAGAGATTTGGACGTGAAAGGGTACCAATCTTGTCGGGGATTGGGAACCCTTCGCGAGAATGTCCAAAGTTTCAGCGGGATTTCCAAAATGTTGAAAGGAACTCGAACCATGTCAACCTTGGTTTTGAGAATCTCTCCCGGACTTTGAGAGATTTGGACGTGAAAGGGTACCAATCTTGTCGGGGATTGGGAACCCTTCGCGAGAATGTCCAAAGTTTCAGCGGGATTTCCAAAATGTTGAAAGGAACTCGAACCATGTCAACCTTGGTTTTGAGAATCTCTCCCGGACTTTGAGAGATTTGGACGTGAAAGGGTACCAATCTTGTCGGGGATTGGGAACCCTTCGCGACAATGTCCAAAGTTTCAGCGGGATTTTCAAAATGTTGAAAGGAACTCGAACCATGTCAACCTTGGTTTTGAGAATCTCTCCCGGAGTTTGAGAGATTTGGACGTGAAAGGGTACCAATCTTGTCGGGGATTGGGAACCCTTCGCGACAATGTCCAAAGTTTCAGCGGGATTTCCAAAATGTTGAAAGGAACTCGAAACATGTCAACCTTGGTTTTGAGAATCTCTCCCGGAGTTTGAGAGATTTGGACTTGAAAGGGTACCAATCTTTTCAGGGATTGGGACCCCTTCGCGAGAATGTCCAAAGTTTCAGCGGGATTTCCAAAATGTTGAAAGGAACTCGAACCATGTCAACCTTGGTTTTGAGAATCTCTCCCGGAGTTTGAGAGATTTGGACGTGAAAGGGTACCAATCTTGTCGGGGATTGGGAACGCCTCGCGAGAATGCCAAAAGTTTCAGCGGGATTTTCAAAATGTTGAAAGGAACTCGAAACATGTCAACCTTGGTTTTGAGAATCTCTCTCGGAGTTTGAGAGATTTGGACGTGAAAGGGTACCAATCTTGTCGGGGATCGGTAACCCTTCGCGAGAATGTCCAAAGTTTCAGCGGGATTTCCAAAATGTTGAAAGGAACTCGAACCATGTCAACCTTGGTTTTGAGAATCTCTCCCGGAGTTTGAGAGATTTGGACGTGAAAGGGTACCAATCTTGTCGGGGATTGGGAACCCTTCGCGAGAATGTCCAAAGTTTCAGCGGGATTTCCAAAATGTTGAAAGGAACTCGAACCATGTCAACCTTGGTTTTGAGAATCTCTCCCGGACTTTGAGAGATTTGGACGTGAAAGGGTACCAATCTTGTCGGGGATTGGGAACCCTTCGCGAGAATGTCCAAAGTTTCAGCGGGATTTCCAAAATGTTGAAAGGAACTCGAACCATGTCAACCTTGGTTTTGAGAATCTCTCCCGGAGTTTGAGAGATTTGGACGTGAAAGGGTACCAATCTTGTCGGGGATTGGGAACCCTTCGCGAGAATGTCCAAAGTTTCAGCGGGATTTCCAAAATGTTGAAAGGAACTCGAAACATGTCAACCTAGGTTTTGAGAATCTCTCCCGGACTTTGAGAGATTTGGACGTGAAAGGGTACCAATCTTGTCGGGGATTGGGAACCCTTCGCGAGAATGTCCAAAGTTTCAGCGGGATGTCCAAAATGTTGAAAGGAACTCGAACCATGTCAACCTTGGTTTTGAGAATCTCTCCCGGAGTTTGAGAGATTTGGACGTGAAAGGGTACCAATCTTGTCGGGGATTCAGAAACCTTCGCGAGAATGTCCAAAGTTTCAGCGGGATTTCCAAAATGTTGAAAGGAACTCGAAACATGTCAACCTTGGTTTTGAGAATCTCTCCCGGACTTTGAGAGATTTGGACGTGAAAGGGTACCAATCTTGTCGGGGATTGGGAACCCTTCGCGAGAATGTCCAAAGTTTCAGCGGGATTTCCAAAATGTTGAAAGGAACTCGAAACATGTCAACCTTGGTTTTGAGAATCTCTCCCGGAGTTTGAGAGATTTGGACGTGAAAGAATACCAATCTTGTCGGGGATTGGGAACCCTTCGCGACAATGTCCAAAGTTTCAGCGGGATTTCCAAAATGTTGAAAGGAACTCGAAACATGTCAACCTTGGTTTTGAGAATCTCTCCCGGAGTTTGAGAGATTTGGACTTGAAAGGGTACCAATCTTTTCAGGGATTGGGACCCCTTCGCGAGAATGTCCAAAGTTTCAGCGGGATTTCCAAAATGTTGAAAGAAACTCGAACCATGTCAACCTTGGTTTTGAGAATCTCTCCCGGAGTTTGAGAGATTTGGACGTGAAAGGGTACCAATCTTGTCGGGGATTGGGAACGCCTCGCGAGAATGCCAAAAGTTTCAGCGGGATTTCCAAAATGTTGAAAGGAACTCGAAACATGTCAACCTTGGTTTTGAGAATCTCTCCCGGACTTTGAGAGATTTGGACGTGAAAGGGTACCAATCTTGTCGGGGATTGGGAACCCTTCGCGAGAATGTCCAAAGTTTCAGCGGGATGTCCAAAATGTTGAAAGGAACTCGAACCATGTCAACCTTGGTTTTGAGAATCTCTCCCGGAGTTTGAGAGATTTGGACGTGAAAGGGTACCAATCTTGTCGGGGATTCAGAAACCTTCGCGAGAATGTCCAAAGTTTCAGCGGGATTTCCAAAATGTTGAGAGGAACTCGAAACATGTCAACCTTGGTTTTGAGAATCTCTCCCGGAGTTTGAGAGATTTGGACGTGAAAGGGTACCAATCTTGTCGGGGATTGGGAACCCTTCGCGAGAATGTCCAAAGTTTCAGCGGGATTTCCAAAATGTTGAAAGGAACTCGAAACATGTCAACCTTGGTTTTGAGAATCTCTCCCGGAGTTTGAGAGATTTGGACGTGAAAGAATACCAATCTTGTCGGGGATTGGGAACCCTTCGCGACAATGTCCAAAGTTTCAGCGGGATTTCCAAAATGTTGAAAGGACCTCGAACCATGTCAACCTTGGTTTTGAGAATCTCTCCCGGAGTTTGAGAGATTTGGACGTGAAAGGGTACCAATCTTGTCGGGGATTGGGAACGCCTCGCGAGAATGCCAAAAGTTTCAGCGGGATTTCCAAAATGTTGAAAGGAACTCGAAACATGTCAACCTTGGTTTTGAGAATCTCTCCCGGACTTTGAGAGATTTGGACGTGAAAGGGTACCAATCTTGTCGGGGATTGGGAACCCTTCGCGACAATGTCCAAAGTTTCAGCGGGATTTCCAAAATGTTGAAAGGAACTCGAACCATGTCAACCTTGGTTTTGAGAATCTCTCCCGGAGTTTGAGAGATTTGGACGTGAAAGGGTACCAATCTTGTCGGGGATCGGGAACCCTTCGCGAGAATGTCCAAAGTTTCAGCAAGATGTCCAAAATGTTGAAAGGAACTCGAACCATGTCAACCTTGGTTTTGAGAATCTCTCCCGGAGTTTGAGAGATTTGGACGTGAAAGGGTACCAATCTTGTCGGGGATTGGGAAACCTTCGCGAGAATGTCCAAAGTTTCAGCGGGATTTCCAAAATGTTGAAAGGAACTCGAAACATGTCAACCTTGGTTTTGAGAATCTCTCCCGGACTTTGAGAGATTTGGACGTGAAAGGGTACCAATCTTGTCGGGGATTGGGAACCCTTCGCGAGAATGTCCAAAGTTTCAGCGGGATTTCCAAAATGTTGAAAGGAACTCGAAACATGTCAACCTTGGTTTTGAGAATCTCTCCCGGAGTTTGAGAGATTTGGACGTGAAAGGGTACCAATCTTGTCGGGGATTGGGAACCCTTCGCGACAATGTCCAAAGTTTCAGCGGGATTTTCAAAATGTTGAAAGGAACTCGAACCATGTCAACCTTGGTTTTGAGAATCTCTCCCGGAGTTTGAGAGATTTGGACGTGAAAGGGTACCAATCTTGTCGGGGATTGGGAACCCTTCGCGACAATGTCCAAAGTTTCAGCGGGATTTCCAAAATGTTGAAAGGAACTCGAAACATGTCAACCTTGGTTTTGAGAATCTCTCCCGGAGTTTGAGAGATTTGGACTTGAAAGGGTACCAATCTTTTCAGGGATTGGGACCCCTTCGCGAGAATGTCCAAAGTTTCAGCGGGATTTCCAAAATGTTGAAAGGAACTCGAACCATGTCAACCTTGGTTTTGAGAATCTCTCCCGGAGTTTGAGAGATTTGGACGTGAAAGGGTACCAATCTTGTCGGGGATTGGGAACGCCTCGCGAGAATGCCAAAAGTTTCAGCGGGATTTTCAAAATGTTGAAAGGAACTCGAAACATGTCAACCTTGGTTTTGAGAATCTCTCTCGGAGTTTGAGAGATTTGGACGTGAAAGGGTACCAATCTTGTCGGGGATCGGTAACCCTTCGCGAGAATGTCCAAAGTTTCAGCGGGATTTCCAAAATGTTGAAAGGAACTCGAACCATGTCAACCTTGGTTTTGAGAATCTCTCCCGGAGTTTGAGAGATTTGGACGTGAAAGGGTACCAATCTTGTCGGGGATTGGGAACCCTTCGCGAGAATGTCCAAAGTTTCAGCGGGATTTCCAAAATGTTGAAAGGAACTCGAACCATGTCAACCTTGGTTTTGAGAATCTCTCCCGGACTTTGAGAGATTTGGACGTGAAAGGGTACCAATCTTGTCGGGGATTGGGAACCCTTCGCGAGAATGTCCAAAGTTTCAGCGGGATTTCCAAAATGTTGAAAGGAACTCGAACCATGTCAACCTTGGTTTTGAGAATCTCTCCCGGACTTTGAGAGATTTGGACGTGAAAGGGTACCAATCTTGTCGGGGATTGGGAACCCTTCGCGAGAATGTCCAAAGTTTCAGCGGGATTTCCAAAATGTTGAAAGGAACTCGAAACATGTCAACCTAGGTTTTGAGAATCTCTCCCGGACTTTGAGAGATTTGGACGTGAAAGGGTACCAATCTTGTCGGGGATTGGGAACCCTTCGCGAGAATGTCCAAAGTTTCAGCGGGATGTCCAAAATGTTGAAAGGAACTCGAACCATGTCAACCTTGGTTTTGAGAATCTCTCCCGGAGTTTGAGAGATTTGGACGTGAAAGGGTACCAATCTTGTCGGGGATTCAGAAACCTTCGCGAGAATGTCCAAAGTTTCAGCGGGATTTCCAAAATGTTGAAAGGAACTCGAAACATGTCAACCTTGGTTTTGAGAATCTCTCCCGGACTTTGAGAGATTTGGACGTGAAAGGGTACCAATCTTGTCGGGGATTGGGAACCCTTCGCGAGAATGTCCAAAGTTTCAGCAGGATTTCCAAAATGTTGAAAGGAACTCGAAACATGTCAACCTTGGTTTTGAGAATCTCTCCCGGAGTTTGAGAGATTTGGACGTGAAAGAATACCAATCTTGTCGGGGATTGGGAACCCTTCGCGACAATGTCCAAAGTTTCAGCGGGATTTCCAAAATGTTGAAAGGAACTCGAAACATGTCAACCTTGGTTTTGAGAATCTCTCCCGGAGTTTGAGAGATTTGGACTTGAAAGGGTACCAATCTTTTCAGGGATTGGGACCCCTTCGCGAGAATGTCCAAAGTTTCAGCGGGATTTCCAAAATGTTGAAAGAAACTCGAACCATGTCAACCTTGGTTTTGAGAATCTCTCCCGGAGTTTGAGAGATTTGGACGTGAAAGGGTACCAATCTTGTCGGGGATTGGGAACGCCTCGCGAGAATGCCAAAAGTTTCAGCGGGATTTTCAAAATGTTGAAAGGAACTCGAAACATGTCAACCTTGGTTTTGAGAATCTCTCTCGGAGTTTGAGAGATTTGGACGTGAAAGGGTACCAATCTTGTCGGGGATCGGGAACCCTTCGCGAGAATGTCCAAAGTTTCAGCGGGATTTCCAAAATGTTGAAAGGAACTCGAACCATGTCAACCTTGGTTTTGAGAATCTCTCCCAGAGTTTGAGAGATTTGGACGTGAAAGGGTACCAATCTTGTCGGGGATTGGGAACCCTTCGCGAGAATGTCCAAAGTTTCAGCGGGATTTCCAAAATGTTGAAAGGAACTCGAACCATGTCAACCTTGGTTTTGAGAATCTCTCCCGGAGTTTGAGAGATTTGGACGTGAAAGGGTACCAATCTTGTCGGGGATTGGGAACCCTTCGCGAGAATGTCCAAAGTTTCAGCGGGATTTCCAAAATGTTGAAAGGAACTCGAACCATGTCAACCTTGGTTTTGAGAATCTCTCCCGGAGTTTGAGAGATTTGGACGTGAAAGGGTACCAATCTTGTCGGGGATTGGGAACCCTTCGCGAGAATGTCCAAAGTTTCAGCGGGATTTCCAAAATGTTGAAAGGAACTCGAAACATGTCAACCTTGGTTTTGAGAATCTCTCCCGGACTTTGAGAGATTTGGACGTGAAAGGGTACCAATCTTGTCGGGGATTGGGAACCCTTCGCGAGAATGTCCAAAGTTTCAGCGGGATGTCCAAAATGTTGAAAGGAACTCGAACCATGTCAACCTTGGTTTTGAGAATCTCTCCCGGAGTTTGAGAGATTTGGACGTGAAAGGGTACCAATCTTGTCGGGGATTCAGAAACCTTCGCGAGAATGTCCAAAGTTTCAGCGGGATTTCCAAAATGTTGAGAGGAACTCGAAACATGTCAACCTTGGTTTTGAGAATCTCTCCCGGAGTTTGAGAGATTTGGACGTGAAAGGGTACCAATCTTGTCGGGGATTGGGAACCCTTCGCGAGAATGTCCAAAGTTTCAGCGGGATTTCCAAAATGTTGAAAGGAACTCGAAACATGTCAACCTTGGTTTTGAGAATCTCTCCCGGAGTTTGAGAGATTTGGACGTGAAAGAATACCAATCTTGTCGGGGATTGGGAACCCTTCGCGACAATGTCCAAAGTTTCAGCGGGATTTCCAAAATGTTGAAAGGAACTCGAAACATGTCAACCTTGGTTTTGAGAATCTCTCCCGGAGTTTGAGAGATTTGGACGTGAAAGAATACCAATCTTTTCAGGGATTGGGACCCCTTCGCGAGAATGTCCAAAGTTTCAGCGGGATTTCCAAAATGTTGAAAGGACCTCGAACCATGTCAACCTTGGTTTTGAGAATCTCTCCCGGAGTTTGAGAGATTTGGACGTGAAAGGGTACCAATCTTGTCGGGGATTGGGAACGCCTCGCGAGAATGCCAAAAGTTTCAGCGGGATTTCCAAAATGTTGAAAGGAACTCGAAACATGTCAACCTTGGTTTTGAGAATCTCTCCCGGACTTTGAGAGATTTGGACGTGAAAGGGTACCAATCTTGTCGGGGATTGGGAACCCTTCGCGACAATGTCCAAAGTTTCAGCGGGATGTCCAAAATGTTGAAAGGAACTCGAACCATGTCAACCTTGGTTTTGAGAATCTCTCCCGGAGTTTGAGAGATTTGGACGTGAAAGGGTACCAATCTTGTCGGGGATTGGGAAACCTTCGCGAGAATGTCCAAAGTTTCAGCGGGATTTCCAAAATGTTGAAAGGAACTCGAAACATGTCAACCTTGGTTTTGAGAATCTCTCCCGGACTTTGAGAGATTTGGACGTGAAAGGGTACCAATCTTGTCGGGGATTGGGAACCCTTCGCGAGAATGTCCAAAGTTTCAGCGGGATTTCCAAAATGTTGAAAGGAACTCGAAACATGTCAACCTTGGTTTTGAGAATCTCTCCCGGAGTTTGAGAGATTTGGACGTGAAAGGGTACCAATCTTGTCGGGGATTGGGAACCCTTCGCGACAATGTCCAAAGTTTCAGCGGGATTTCCAAAATGTTGAAAGGAACTCGAACCATGTCAACCTTGGTTTTGAGAATCTCTCCCGGAGTTTGAGAGATTTGGACGTGAAAGAATACCAATCTTGTCGGGGATTGGGAACCCTTCGCGACAATGTCCAAAGTTTCAGCGGGATTTCCAAAATGTTGAAAGGAACTCGAAACATGTCAACCTTGGTTTTGAGAATCTCTCCCGGAGTTTGAGAGATTTGGACTTGAAAGGGTACCAATCTTTTCAGGGATTGGGACCCCTTCGCGAGAATGTCCAAAGTTTCAGCGGGATTTCCAAAATGTTGAAAGGAACTCGAACCATGTCAACCTTGGTTTTGAGAATCTCTCCCGGAGTTTGAGAGATTTGGACGTGAAAGGGTACCAATCTTGTCGGGGATTGGGAACGCCTCGCGAGAATGCCAAAAGTTTCAGCGGGATTTTCAAAATGTTGAAAGGAACTCGAAACATGTCAACCTTGGTTTTGAGAATCTCTCTCGGAGTTTGAGAGATTTGGACGTGAAAGGGTACCAATCTTGTCGGGGATCGGGAACCCTTCGCGAGAATGTCCAAAGTTTCAGCGGGATTTCCAAAATGTTGAAAGGAACTCGAACCATGTCAACCTTGGTTTTGAGAATCTCTCCCGGAGTTTGAGAGATTTGGACGTGAAAGGGTACCAATCTTGTCGGGGATTGGGAACCCTTCGCGAGAATGTCCAAAGTTTCAGCGGGATTTCCAAAATGTTGAAAGGAACTCGAACCATGTCAACCTTGGTTTTGAGAATCTCTCCCGGACTTTGAGAGATTTGGACGTGAAAGGGTACCAATCTTGTCGGGGATTGGGAACCCTTCGCGAGAATGTCCAAAGTTTCAGCGGGATTTCCAAAATGTTGAAAGGAACTCGAACCATGTCAACCTTGGTTTTGAGAATCTCTCCCGGACTTTGAGAGATTTGGACGTGAAAGGGTACCAATCTTGTCGGGGATTGGGAACCCTTCGCGACAATGTCCAAAGTTTCAGCGGGATTTCCAAAAATGTTGAAAGGAACTCGAAACATGTCAACCTTGGTTTTGAGAATCTCTCCCGGAGTTTGAGAGATTTGGACGTGAAAGGGTACCAATCTTGTCGGGGATCGGGAACCCTTCGCGAGAATGTCCAAAGTTTCAGCGGGATGTCCAAAATGTTGAAAGGAACTCGAACCATGTCAACCTTGGTTTTGAGAATCTCTCCCGGAGTTTGAGAGATTTGGACGTGAAAGGGTACAAATCTTGTCGGGGATTGGGAAACCTTCGCGAGAATGTCCAAAGTTTCAGCGGGATTTCCAAAATGTTGAAAGGAACTCGAAACATGTCAACCTTGGTTTTGAGAATCTCTCCCGGAGTTTGAGAGATTTGGACGTGAAAGGGTACCAATCTTGTCGGGGATTGGGAACCCTTCGCGAGAATGTCCAAAGTTTCAGCGGGATTTCCAAAATGTTGAAAGGAACTCGAACCATGTCAACCTTGGTTTTGAGAATCTCTCCCGGAGTTTGAGAGATTTGGACGTGAAAGAATACCAATCTTGTCGGGGATTGGGAACCCTTCGCGACAATGTCCAAAGTTTCAGCGGGATTTCCAAAATGTTGAAAGGAACTCGAACCATGTCAACCTTGGTTTTGAGAATCTCTCCCGGAGTTTGAGAGATTTGGACTTGTAAGGGTACCAATCTTTTCAGGGATTGGGACCCCTTGGCGAGAATGTCCAAAGTTTCAGCGGGATTTCCAAAATGTTGAAAGGACCTCGAACCATGTCAACCTTGGTTTTGAGAATCTCTCCCGGAGTTTGAGAGATTTGGACGTGAAAGGGTACCAATCTTGTCGGGGATGGGGAACCCTTCAGGAGAATGTCCAAAGTTTCAGCGGGATTTCCAAAATGTTGAAAGGAACTCGAACCATGTCAACCTTGGTTTTGAGAATCTCTCCCGGAGTTTGAGAGATTTGGATGTGAAAGGGTACCAATCTTGTCGGGGATTGGGAACCCTTCGCCAGAATGTCCAAAGTTTCAGCGGGGTTTCCAAAATGTTGAAAGGAACTCGAACCATGTCAACCTTGGTTTTGAGAATCTCTCCCGGAGTTTGAGAGATTTGGACGTGAAAGGGTACCAGTCTTCTCGGGGATTGGGAACGCCTTGCGAGAATGCCAAAAGTTTCAGTGGGATTTTCAAAATGTTGAAAGGAACTCGAAACATGTCAACCTTGGTTTTGAGAATCTCTCCCGGAGTTTGAGAGATTTGGACGTGAAAGGGTACCAACCTTGTCGGGGATTGGGAACCCTTCGTGAGAATGTCCAAAGTTTCAGCGGGATTTCCAAAATGTTGAAAGGAACTCGAAACATGTCAACCTTGGTTTTGAGAATCTCTCCCGGAGTTTGAGAGATTTGGACGTGAAAGGGTACCAGTCTTGTCGGGGATGGGGAACCCTTCGCGAGAATGTCCAAAGTTTCAGCGGGATTTCCAAAATGTTGAAAGGAACTCGAAACATGTCAACCTTGGTTTTGAGAATCTCTCCCGGAATCTGAGAGATTTGGACGTGAAAGGGTACCAATCTTGTCGGGGATTGGGAACCCTTCGCGAGAATGTCCAAAGTTTCAGCGGGATTTCCAAAATGTTGAAAGGAACTCGAACCATGTCAACCTTGGTTTTGAGAATCTCTCCCGGAGTTTGAGAGATTTGGACGTGAAAGGGTACCAATCTTGTCGGGGATTGGGAACCCTTCGCGACAATGTCCAAAGTTTCAGCGGGATTTCCAAAATGTTGAAAGGAACTCGAAACATGTCAACCTTGGTTTTGAGAATCTCTCCCGGACTTTGAGAGATTTGGACGTGAAAGGGTACCAATCTTGTCGGGGATTGGGACCCTTCGCGACAATGTCCAAAGTTTCAGCGGGATTTCCAAAATGTTGAAAGGAACTCGAAACATGTCAACCTTGTTTTTGAGAATCTCTCCCGGAGTTTGAGAGATTTGGACGTGAAAGGGTACCAATCTTGTCGGGGATCGGGAACTCTTCGCGAGAATGTCCAAAGTTTCAGCGGGATGTCCAAAATGTTGAAAGGAACTCGAACCATGTCAACCTTGGTTTTGAGAATCTCTCCCGGAGTTTGAGAGATTTGGACGTGAAAGGGTACCAATCTTGTCGGGGATTGGGAAACCTTCGCGAGAATGCCAAAAGTTTCAGCGGGATTTTCAAAATGTTGAAAGGAACTCGAAACATGTCAACCTTGGTTTTGAGAATCTCTCTCGGAGTTTGAGAGATTTGGACGTGAAAGGGTACCAATCTTGTCGGGGATCGGGAACCCTTCGCGAGAATGTCCAAAGTTTCAGCGGGATTTCCAAAATGTTGAAAGGAACTCGAACCATGTCAACCTTGGTTTTGAGAATCTCTCCCAGAGTTTGAGAGATTTGGACGTGAAAGGGTACCAATCTTGTCGGAGATTGGGAACCCTTCGCGAGAATGTCCAAAGTTTCAGCGGGATTTCCAAAATATTGAAAGGAACTCGAACCATGTCAACCTTGGTTTTGAGAATCTCTCCCGGAGTTTGAGAGATTTGGACGTGAAAGGGTACCAATCTTGTCGGGGATTGGGAACCCTTCGCGACAATGTCCAAAGTTTCAGCGGGATTTCCAAAATGTTGAAAGGAACTCGAAACATGTCAACCTTGGTTTTGAGAATCTCTCCCGGACTTTGAGAGATTTGGACGTGAAAGGGTACCAATCTTGTCGGGGATTGGGAACCCTTCGCGAGAATGTCCAAAGTTTCAGCGGGATTTCCAAAATGTTGAAAGGACCTCGAACCATGTCAACCTTGGTTTTGAGAATCTCTCCCGGACTTTGAGAGATTTGGACGTGAAAGGGTACCAATCTTGTCGGGGATTGGGAACGCCTCGCGAGAATGCCAAAAGTTTCAGCGGGATTTCCAAAATGTTGAAAGGAACTCGAAACATGTCAACCTTGGTTTTGAGAATCTCTCCCGGACTTTGAGAGATTTGGACGTGAAAGGGTACCAATCTTGTCGGGGATTGGGAACCCTTCGCGACAATGTCCAAAGTTTCAGCGGGATTTCCAAAATGTTGAAAGGAACTCGAACCATGTCAACCTTGGTTTTGAGAATCTCTCCCGGAGTTTGAGAGATTTGGACGTGAAAGGGTACCAATCTTGTCGGGGATCGGGAACCCTTCGCGAGAATGTCCAAAGTTTCAGCGGGATGTCCAAAATGTTGAAAGGAACTCGAACCATGTCAACCTTGGTTTTGAGAATCTCTCCCGGACTTTGAGAGATTTGGACGTGAAAGGGTACCAATCTTGTCGGGGATTGGGAAACCTTCGCGAGAATGTCCAAAGTTTCAGCGGGATTTCCAAAATGTTGAAAGGAACTCGAAACATGTCAACCTTGGTTTTGAGAATCTCTCCCGGACTTTGAGAGATTTGGACGTGAAAGGGTACCAATCTTGTCGGGGATTGGGAACCCTTCGCGAGAATGTCCAAAGTTTCAGCGGGATTTCCAAAATGTTGAAAGGAACTCGAAACATGTCAACCTTGGTTTTGAGAATCTCTCCCGGAGTTTGAGAGATTTGGACGTGAAAGGGTACCAATCTTGTCGGGGATTGGGAACCCTTCGCGACAATGTCCAAAGTTTCAGCGGGATTTCCAAAATGTTGAAAGGAACTCGAACCATGTCAACCTTGGTTTTGAGAATCTCTCCCGGAGTTTGAGAGATTTGGACGTGAAAGGGTACCAATCTTGTCGGGGATTGGGAACCCTTCGCGACAATGTCCAAAGTTTCAGCGGGATTTCCAAAATGTTGAAAGGAACTCGAAACATGTCAACCTTGGTTTTGAGAATCTCTCCCGGAGTTTGAGAGATTTGGACTTGAAAGGGTACCAATCTTTTCAGGGATTGGGACCCCTTCGCGAGAATGTCCAAAGTTTCAGCGGGATTTCCAAAATGTTGAAAGGAACTCGAACCATGTCAACCTTGGTTTTGAGAATCTCTCCCGGAGTTTGAGAGATTTGGACGTGAAAGGGTACCAATCTTGTCGGGGATTGGGAACGCCTCGCGAGAATGCCAAAAGTTTCAGCGGGATTTTCAAAATGTTGAAAGGAACTCGAAACATGTCAACCTTGGTTTTGAGAATCTCTCTCGGAGTTTGAGAGATTTGGACGTGAAAGGGTACCAATCTTGTCGGGGATCGGGAACCCTTCGCGAGAATGTCCAAAGTTTCAGCGGGATTTCCAAAATGTTGAAAGGAACTCGAACCATGTCAACCTTGGTTTTGAGAATCTCTCCCGGAGTTTGAGAGATTTGGACGTGAAAGGGTACCAATCTTGTCGGGGATTGGGAACCCTTCGCGAGAATGTCCAAAGTTTCAGCGGGATTTCCAAAATGTTGAAAGGAACTAGAACCATGTCAACCTTGGTTTTGAGAATCTCTCCCGGAGTTTGAGAGATTTGGACGTGAAAGGGTACCAATCTTGTCGGGGATTGGGAACCCTTAGCGAGAATGTCCAAAGTTTCAGCGGGATTTCCAAAATGTTGAAAGGAACTCGAACCATGTCAACCTTGGTTTTGAGAATCTCTCCCGGACTTTGAGAGATTTGGACGTGAAAGGGTACAAATCTTGTCGGGGATTGGGAACCCTTCGCGAGAATGTCCAAAGTTTCAGCGGGATTTCCAAAATGTTGAAAGGAACTCGAACCATGTCAACCTTGGTTTTGAGAATCTCTCCCGGAGTTTGAGAGATTTGGACGTGAAAGGGTACCAATCTTGTCGGGGATTGGGAACCCTTCGCGAGAATGTCCAAAGTTTCAGCGGGATGTCCAAAATGTTGAAAGGAACTCGAACCATGTCAACCTTGGTTTTGAGAATCTCTCCCGGAGTTTGAGAGATTTGGACGTGAAAGGGTACCAATCTTGTCGGGGATTCAGAAACCTTCGCGAGAATGTCCAAAGTTTCAGCGGGATTTCCAAAATGTTGAGAGGAACTCGAAACATGTCAACCTTGGTTTTGAGAATCTCTCCCGGAGTTTGAGAGATCTGGACGTGAAAGGGTACCAATCTTGTCGGGGATTGGGAACCCTTCGCGAGAATGTCCAAAGTTTCAGCGGGATTTCCAAAATGTTGAAAGGAACTCGAAACATGTCAACCTTGGTTTTGAGAATCTCTCCCGGAGTTTGAGAGATTTGGACGTGAAAGAATACCAATCTTGTCGGGGATTGGGAACCCTTCGCGACAATGTCCAAAGTTTCAGCGGGATTTCCAAAATGTTGAAAGGAACTCGAAACATGTCAACCTTGGTTTTGAGAATCTCTCCCGGAGTTTGAGAGATTTGGACGTGAAAGAATACCAATCTTTTCAGGGATTGGGACCCCTTCGCGAGAATGTCCAAAGTTTCAGCGGGATTTCCAAAATGTTGAAAGGACCTCGAACCATGTCAACCTTGGTTTTGAGAATCTCTCCCGGAGTTTGAGAGATTTGGACGTGAAAGGGTACCAATCTTGTCGGGGATTGGGAACGCCTCGCGAGAATGCCAAAAGTTTCAGCGGGATTTCCAAAATGTTGAAAGGAACTCGAAACATGTCAACCTTGGTTTTGAGAATCTCTCCCGGACTTTGAGAGATTTGGACGTGAAAGGGTACCAATCTTGTCGGGGATTGGGAACCCTTCGCGACAATGTCCAAAGTTTCAGCGGGATTTCCAAAATGTTGAAAGGAACTCGAACCATGTCAACCTTGGTTTTGAGAATCTCTCCCGGAGTTTGAGAGATTTGGACGTGAAAGGGTACCAATCTTGTCGGGGATCGGGAACCCTTCGCGAGAATGTCCAAAGTTTCAGCGGGATGTCCAAAATGTTGAAAGGAACTCGAACCATGTCAACCTTGGTTTTGAGAATCTCTCCCGGAGTTTGAGAGATTTGGACGTGAAAGGGTACCAATCTTGTCGGGGATTGGGAACCCTTCGCGAGAATGTCCAAAGTTTCAGCGGGATTTCCAAAATGTTGAAAGGAACTCGAAACATGTCAACCTTGGTTTTGAGAATCTCTCCCGGACTTTGAGAGATTTGGACGTGAAAGGGTACCAATCTTGTCGGGGATTGGGAACCCTTCGCGAGAATGTCCAAAGTTTCAGCGGGATTTCCAAAATGTTGAAAGGAACTCGAAACATGTCAACCTTGGTTTTGAGAATCTCTCCCGGAGTTTGAGAGATTTGGACGTGAAAGGGTACCAATCTTGTCGGGGATTGGGAACCCTTCGCGACAATGTCCAAAGTTTCAGCGGGATTTCCAAAATGTTGAAAGGAACTCGAACCATGTCAACCTTGGTTTTGAGAATCTCTCCCGGAGTTTGAGAGATTTGGACGTGAAAGAATACCAATCTTGTCGGGGATTGGGAACCCTTCGCGACAATGTCCAAAGTTTCAGCGGGATTTCCAAAATGTTGAAAGGAACTCGAAACATGTCAACCTTGGTTTTGAGAATCTCTCCCGGAGTTTGAGAGATTTGGACTTGAAAGGGTACCAATCTTTTCAGGGATTGGGACCCCTTCGCGAGAATGTCCAAAGTTTCAGCGGGATTTCCAAAATGTTGAAAGGAACTCGAACCATGTCAACCTTGGTTTTGAGAATCTCTCCCGGAGTTTGAGAGATTTGGACGTGAAAGGGTACCAATCTTGTCGGGGATTGGGAACGCCTCGCGAGAATGCCAAAAGTTTCAGCGGGATTTTCAAAATGTTGAAAGGAACTCGAAACATGTCAACCTTGGTTTTGAGAATCTCTCTCGGAGTTTGAGAGATTTGGACGTGAAAGGGTACCAATCTTGTCGGGGATCGGTAACCCTTCGCGAGAATGTCCAAAGTTTCAGCGGGATTTCCAAAATGTTGAAAGGAACTCGAACCATGTCAACCTTGGTTTTGAGAATCTCTCCCGGAGTTTGAGAGATTTGGACGTGAAAGGGTACCAATCTTGTCGGGGATTGGGAACCCTTCGCGAGAATGTCCAAAGTTTCAGCGGGATTTCCAAAATGTTGAAAGGAACTCGAACCATGTCAACCTTGGTTTTGAGAATCTCTCCCGGACTTTGAGAGATTTGGACGTGAAAGGGTACCAATCTTGTCGGGGATTGGGAACCCTTCGCGAGAATGTCCAAAGTTTCAGCGGGATTTCCAAAATGTTGAAAGGAACTCGAACCATGTCAACCTTGGTTTTGAGAATCTCTCCCGGACTTTGAGAGATTTGGACGTGAAAGGGTACCAATCTTGTCGGGGATTGGGAACCCTTCGCGACAATGTCCAAAGTTTCAGCGGGATTTCCAAAAATGTTGAAAGGAACTCGAAACATGTCAACCTTGGTTTTGAGAATCTCTCCCGGAGTTTGAGAGATTTGGACGTGAAAGGGTACCAATCTTGTCGGGGATCGGGAAACCTTCGCGAGAATGTCCAAAGTTTCAGCGGGATGTCCAAAATGTTGAAAGGAACTCGAACCATGTCAACCTTGGTTTTGAGAATCTCTCCCGGAGTTTGAGAGATTTGGACGTGAAAGGGTACAAATCTTGTCGGGGATTGGGAAACCTTCGCAAGAATGTCCAAAGTTTCAGCGGGATTTCCAAAATGTTGAAAGGAACTCGAAACATGTCAACCTTGGTTTTGAGAATCTCTCCCGGAGTTTGAGAGATTTGGACGTGAAAGGGTACCAATCTTCTCGGGGATTGGGAACGCCTTGCGAGAATGCCAAAAGTTTCAGTGGGATTTTCAAAATGTTGAAAGGAACTCGAAACATGTCAACCTTGGTTTTGAGAATCTCTCCCGGAGTTTGAGAGATTTGGACGTGAAAGGGTACCAACCTTGTCGGGGATTGGGAACCCTTCGTGAGAATGTCCAAAGTTTCAGCGGGATTTCCAAAATGTTGAAAGGAACTCGAACCATGTCAACCTTGGTTTTGAGAATCTCTCCCGGAGTTTGAGAGATTTGGACGTGAAAGGGTACCAGTCTTGTCGGGGATGGGGAACCCTTCGCGAGAATGTCCAAAGTTTCAGCGGGATTTCCAAAATGTTGAAAGGAACTCGAAACATGTCAACCTTGGTTTTGAGAATCTCTCCCGGAGTCTGAGAGATTTGGACGTGAAAGGGTACGAATCTTGTCGGGGATTGGGAACCCTTCGCGAGAATGTCCAAAGTTTCAGCGGGATTTCCAAAATGTTGAAAGGAACTCGAACCATGTCAACCTTGGTTTTGAGAATCTCTCCCGGAGTTTGAGAGATTTGGACGTGAAAGGGTACCAATCTTGTCGGGGATTGGGAACCCTTCGCGACAATGTCCAAAGTTTCAGCGGGATTTCCAAAATGTTGAAAGGAACTCGAAACATGTCAACCTTGGTTTTGAGAATCTCTCCCGGACTTTGAGAGATTTGGACGTGAAAGGGTACCAATCTTGTCGGGGATTGGGACCCTTCGCGACAATGTCCAAAGTTTCAGCGGGATTTCCAAAATGTTGAAAGGAACTCGAAACATGTCAACCTTGTTTTTGAGAATCTCTCCCGGAGTTTGAGAGATTTGGACGTGAAAGGGTACCAATCTTGTCGGGGATCGGGAACCCTTCGCGAGAATGTCCAAAGTTTCAGCGGGATGTCCAAAATGTTGAAAGGAACTCGAACCATGTCAACCTTGGTTTTGAGAATCTCTCCCGGAGTTTGAGAGATTTGGACGTGAAAGGGTACCAATCTTGTCGGGGATTGGGAAACCTTCGCGAGAATGCCAAAAGTTTCAGCGGGATTTTCAAAATGTTGAAAGGAACTCGAAACATGTCAACCTTGGTTTTGAGAATCTCTCTCGGAGTTTGAGAGATTTGGACGTGAAAGGGTACCAATCTTGTCGGGGATCGGGAACCCTTCGCGAGAATGTCCAAAGTTTCAGCGGGATTTCCAAAATGTTGAAAGGAACTCGAACCATGTCAACCTTGGTTTTGAGAATCTCTCCCAGAGTTTGAGAGATTTGGACGTGAAAGGGTACCAATCTTGTCGGAGATTGGGAACCCTTCGCGAGAATGTCCAAAGTTTCAGCGGGATTTCCAAAATGTTGAAAGGAACTCGAAACATGTCAACCTTGGTTTTGAGAATCTCTCCCGGAGTTTGAGAGATTTGGACGTGAAAGGGTACCAATCTTGTCGGGGATTGGGAACCCTTCGCGACAATGTCCAAAGTTTCAGCGGGATTTCCAAAATGTTGAAAGGAACTCGAAACATGTCAACCTTGGTTTTGAGAATCTCTCCCGGACTTTGAGAGATTTGGACGTGAAAGGGTACCAATCTTGTCGGGGATTGGGAACCCTTCGCGAGAATGTCCAAAGTTTCAGCGGGATTTCCAAAATGTTGAAAGGACCTCGAACCATGTCAACCTTGGTTTTGAGAATCTCTCCCGGAGTTTGAGAGATTTGGACGTGAAAGGGTACCAATCTTGTCGGGGATTGGGAACGCCTCGCGAGAATGCCAAAAGTTTCAGCGGGATTTCCAAAATGTTGAAAGGAACTCGAAACATGTCAACCTTGGTTTTGAGAATCTCTCCCGGACTTTGAGAGATTTGGACGTGAAAGGGTACCAATCTTGTCGGGGATTGGGAACCCTTCGCGACAATGTCCAAAGTTTCAGCGGGATTTCCAAAATGTTGAAAGGAACTCGAACCATGTCAACCTTGGTTTTGAGAATCTCTCCCGGAGTTTGAGAGATTTGGACGTGAAAGGGTACCAATCTTGTCGGGGATCGGGAACCCTTCGCGAGAATGTCCAAAGTTTCAGCGGGATGTCCAAAATGTTGAAAGGAACTCGAACCATGTCAACCTTGGTTTTGAGAATCTCTCCCGGAGTTTGAGAGATTTGGACGTGAAAGGGTACCAATCTTGTCGGGGATTGGGAAACCTTCGCGAGAATGTCCAAAGTTTCAGCGGGATTTCCAAAATGTTGAAAGGAACTCGAAACATGTCAACCTTGGTTTTGAGAATCTCTCCCGGAGTTTGAGAGATTTGGACGTGAAAGGGTACCAATCTTGTCGGGGATTGGGAACCCTTCGCGAGAATGTCCAAAGTTTCAGCGGGATTTCCAAAATGTTGAAAGGAACTCGAAACATGTCAACCTTGGTTTTGAGAATCTCTCTCGGAGTTTGAGAGATTTGGACGTGAAAGGGTACCAATCTTGTCGGGGATCGGGAACCCTTCGCGAGAATGTCCAAAGTTTCAGCGGGATTTCCAAAATGTTGAAAGGAACTCGAACCATGTCAACCTTGGTTTTGAGAATCTCTCCCGGAGTTTGAGAGATTTGGACGTGAAAGGGTACCAATCTTGTCGGGGATTGGGAACCCTTCGCGAGAATGTCCAAAGTTTCAGCGGGATTTCCAAAATGTTGAAAGGAACTCGAACCATGTCAACCTTGGTTTTGAGAATCTCTCCCGGAGTTTGAGAGATTTGGACGTGAAAGGGTACCAATCTTGTCGGGGATTGGGAACCCTTCGCGAGAATGTCCAAAGTTTCAGCGGGATTTCCAAAATGTTGAAAGGAACTCGAACCATGTCAACCTTGGTTTTGAGAATCTCTCCCGGACTTTGAGAGATTTGGACGTGAAAGGGTACCAATCTTGTCGGGGATTGGGAACCCTTCGCGACAATGTCCAAAGTTTCAGCGGGATTTCCAAAAATGTTGAAAGGAACTCGAAACATGTCAACCTTGGTTTTGAGAATCTCTCCCGGAGTTTGAGAGATTTGGACGTGAAAGGGTACCAATCTTGTCGGGGATCGGGAACCCTTCGCGAGAATGTCCAAAGTTTCAGCGGGATGTCCAAAATGTTGAAAGGAACTCGAACCATGTCAACCTTGGTTTTGAGAATCTCTCCCGGACTTTGAGAGATTTGGACGTGAAAGGGTACAAATCTTGTCGGGGATTGGGAAACCTTCGCGAGAATGTCCAAAGTTTCAGCGGGATTTCCAAAATGTTGAGAGGAACTCGAAACATGTCAACCTTGGTTTTGAGAATCTCTCCCGGAGTTTGAGAGATTTGGACGTGAAAGGGTACCAATCTTGTCGGGGATTGGGAACCCTTCGCGAGAATGTCCAAAGTTTCAGCGGGATTTCCAAAATGTTGAAAGGAACTCGAAACATGTCAACCTTGGTTTTGAGAATCTCTCCCGGAGTTTGAGAGATTTGGACGTGAAAGGGTACCAATCTTGTCGGGGATTGGGAACCCTTCGCGAGAATGTCCAAAGTTTCAGCGGGATTTCCAAAATGTTGAAAGGAACTCGAACCATGTCAACCTTGGTTTTGAGAATCTCTCCCGGAGTTTGAGAGATTTGGACGTGAAAGAATACCAATCTTGTCGGGGATTGGGAACCCTTCGCGACAATGTCCAAAGTTTCAGCGGGATTTCCAAAATGTTGAAAGGAACTCGAAACATGTCAACCTTGGTTTTGAGAATCTCTCCCGGAGTTTGAGAGATTTGGACTTGAAAGGGTACCAATCTTTTCAGGGATTGGGACCCCTTCGCGAGAATGTCCAAAGTTTCAGCGGGATTTCCAAAATGTTGAAAGGACCTCGAACCATGTCAACCTTGGTTTTGAGAATCTCTCCCGGAGTTTGAGAGATTTGGACGTGAAAGGGTACCAATCTTGTCGGGGATGGGGAACCCTTCACGAGAATGTCCAAAGTTTCAGCGGGATTTCCAAAATGTTGAAAGGAACTCGAACCATGTCAACCTTGGTTTTGAGAATCTCTCCCGGAGTTTGAGAGATTTGGATGTGAAAGGGTACCAATCTTGTCGGGGATTGGGAACGCCTTGCGAGAATGCCAAAAGTTTCAGTGGGATTTTCAAAATGTTGAAAGGAACTCGAAACATGTCAACCTTGGTTTTGAGAATCTCTCCCGGAGTTTGAGAGATTTGGACGTGAAAGGGTACCAACCTTGTCGGGGATTGGGAACCCTTCGTGAGAATGTCCAAAGTTTCAGCGGGATTTCCAAAATGTTGAAAGGAACTCGAACCATGTCAACCTTGGTTTTGAGAATCTCTCCCGGAGTTTGAGAGATTTGGATGTGAAAGGGTACCAGTCTTGTCGGGGATGGGGAACCCTTCGCGAGAATGCCAAAAGTTTCAGCGGGATTTTCAAAATGTTGAAAGGAACTCGAAACATGTCAACCTTGGTTTTGAGAATCTCTCCCGGAGTTTGAGAGATTTGGACGTGAAAGGGTACCAATCTTGTCGGGGATTGGGAACCCTTCGCGAGAATGTCCAAAGTTTCAGCGGGATTTCCAAAATGTTGAAAGGAACTCGAACCATGTCAACCTTGGTTTTGAGAATCTCTCCCGGAGTTTGAGAGATTTGGACGTGAAAGGGTACCAATCTTGTCGGGGATTGGGAACCCTTCGCGACAATGTCCAAAGTTTCAGCGGGATTTCCAAAATGTTGAAAGGAACTCGAAACATGTCAACCTTGGTTTTGAGAATCTCTCCCGGAGTTTGAGAGATTTGGACGTGAAAGGGTACCAATCTTGTCGGGGATTGGGAACCCTTCGCGACAATGTCCAAAGTTTCAGCGGGATTTCCAAAATGTTGAAAGGAACTCGAACCATGTCAACCTTGGTTTTGAGAATCTCTCCCGGAGTTTGAGAGATTTGGACGTGAAAGAATACCAATCTTGTCGGGGATTGGGAACCCTTCGCGAGAATGTCCAAAGTTTCAGCGGGATTTCCAAAATGTTGAAAGGAACTCGAAACATGTCAACCTTGGTTTTGAGAATCTCTCCCGGAGTTTGAGAGATTTGGACGTGAAAGAATACCAATCTTTTCAGGGATTGGGACCCCTTCGCGAGAATGTCCAAAGTTTCAGCGGGATTTCCAAAATGTTGAAAGGACCTCGAACCATGTCAACCTTGGTTTTGAGAATCTCTCCCGGAGTTTGAGAGATTTGGACGTGAAAGGGTAGCAATCTTGTCGGGGATTGGGAACGCCTCGCGAGAATGCCAAAAGTTTCAGCGGGATTTCCAAAATGTTGAAAGGAACTCGAAACATGTCAACCTTGGTTTTGAGAATCTCTCCCGGACTTTGAGAGATTTGGACGTGAAAGGGTACCAATCTTGTCGGGGATTGGGAACCCTTCGCGACAATGTCCAAAGTTTCAGCGGGATTTCCAAAATGTTGAAAGGAACTCGAACCATGTCAACCTTGGTTTTGAGAATCTCTCCCGGAGTTTGAGAGATTTGGACGTGAAAGGGTACCAATCTTGTCGGGGATCGGGAACCTATCGCGAGAATGTCCAAAGTTTCAGCGGGATGTCCAAAATGTTGAAAGGAACTCGAACCATGTCAACCTTGGTTTTGAGAATCTCTCCCGGAGTTTGAGAGATTTGGACGTGAAAGGGTACCAATCTTGTCGGGGATTGGGAAACCTTCGCGAGAATGTCCAAAGTTTCAGCGGGATTTCCAAAATGTTGAAAGGAACTCGAAACATGTCAACCTTGGTTTTGAGAATCTCTCCCGGAGTTTGAGAGATTTGGACGTGAAAGGGTACCAATCTTGTCGGGGATTGGGAACCCTTCGCGAGAATGTCCAAAGTTTCAGCGGGATTTCCAAAATGTTGAAAGGAACTCGAAACATGTCAACCTTGGTTTTGAGAATCTCTCCCGGAGTTTGAGAGATTTGGACGTGAAAGGGTACCAATCTTGTCGGGGATTGGGAACCCTTCGCGACAATGTCCAAAGTTTCAGCGGGATTTCCAAAATGTTGACAGGAACTCGAACCATGTCAACCTTGGTTTTGAGAATCTCTCCCGGAGTTTGAGAGATTTGGATGTGAAAGAATACCAATCTTGTCGGGGATTGGGAACCCTTCGCGACAATGTCCAAAGTTTCAGCGGGATTTCCAAAATGTTGAAAGGAACTCGAAACATGTCAACCTTGGTTTTGAGAATCTCTCCCGGAGTTTGAGAGATTTGGACTTGAAAGGGTACCAATCTTTTCAGGGATTGGGACCCCTTCGCGAGAATGTCCAAAGTTTCAGCGGGATTTCCAAAATGTTGAAAGGAACTCGAACCATGTCAACCTTGGTTTTGAGAATCTCTCCCGGACTTTGAGAGATTTGGACGTGAAAGGGTACCAATCTTGTCGGGGATTGGGAACGCCTCGCGAGAATGCCAAAAGTTTCAGCGGGATTTTCAAAATGTTGAAAGGAACTCGAAACATGTCAACCTTGGTTTTGAGAATCTCTCTCGGAGTTTGAGAGATTTGGACGTGAAAGGGTACCAATCTTGTCGGGGATCGGGAACCCTTCGCGAGAATGTCCAAAGTTTCAGCGGGATTTCCAAAATGTTGAAAGGAACTCGAACCATGTCAACCTTGGTTTTGAGAATCTCTCCCGGAGTTTGAGAGATTTGGACGTGAAAGGGTACCAATCTTGTCGGGGATTGGGAACCCTTCGCGAGAATGTCCAAAGTTTCAGCGGGATTTCCAAAATGTTGAAAGGAACTCGAACCATGTCAACCTTGGTTTTGAGAATCTCTCCCGGAGTTTGAGAGATTTGGACGTGAAAGGGTACCAATCTTGTCGGGGATTGGGAACCCTTCGCGAGAATGTCCAAAGTTTCAGCGGGATTTCCAAAATGTTGAAAGGAACTCGAACCATGTCAACCTTGGTTTTGAGAATCTCTCCCGGAGTTTGAGAGATTTGGACGTGAAAGGGTACCAATCTTGTCGGGGATGGGGAACCCTTCACGAGAATGTGCAAAGTTTCAGCGGGATTTCCAAAATGTTGAAAGGAACTCGAACCATGTCAACCTTGGTTTTGAGAATCTCTCCCGGAGTTTGAGAGATTTGGACGTGAAAGGGTACCAATCTTGTCGGGGATTGGGAACCCTTCGCCAGAATGTCCAAAGTTTCAGCGGGGTTTCCAAAATGTTGAAAGGAACTCGAACCATGTCAACCTTGGTTTTGAGAATCTCTCCCGGAGTTTGAGAGATTTGGACGTGAAAGGGTACCAATCTTGTCGGGGATTGGGAACCCTTCGCGAGAATGCCAAAAGTTTCAGTGGGATTTTCAAAATGTTGAAAGGAACTCGAAACATGTCAACCTTGGTTTTGAGAATCTCTCCCGGAGTTTGAGAGATTTGGACGTGAAAGGGTACCAATCTCATCGGGGATTGGGAACCCTTCGTGAGAATGTCCAAAGTTTCAGCGGGATTTCCAAAATGTTGAAAGGAACTCGAACCATGTCAACCTTGGTTTTGAGAATCTCTCCCGGAGTTTGAGAGATTTGGATGTGAAAGGGTACCAGTCTTGTCGGGGATTGGGAACCCTTCGCGAGAATGTCCAAAGTTTCAGCGGGATTTCCAAAATGTTGAAAGGAACTCGAACCATGTCAACCTTGGTTTTGAGAATCTCTCCCGGAGTTTGAGAGATTTGGACGTGAAAGGGTACCAATCTTGTCGGGGATTGGGAACCCTTCGCGACAATGTCCAAAGTTTCAGCGGGATTTCCAAAATGTTGAAAGGAACTCGAAACATGTCAACCTTGGTTTTGAGAATCTCTCCCGGAGTTTGAGAGATTTGGACGTGAAAGGGTACCAGTCTTGTCGGGGATTGGGAACCCTTCGCGAGAATGTCCAAAGTTTCAGCGGGATTTCCAAAATGTTGAAAGGAACTCGAACCATGTCAACCTTGGTTTTGAGAATCTCTCCCGGAGTTTGAGAGATTTGGACGTGAAAGGGTACCAATCTTGTCGGGGATGGGGAACCCTTCCCGAGAATGTCCAAAGTTTCAGCGGGATTTCCAAAATGTTGAAAGGAACTCGAACCATGTCAACCTTGGTTTTGAGAATCTCTCCCGGAGTTTGAGAGATTTGGACGTGAAAGGGTACCAATCTTGTCGGGGATTGGGAACCCTTCGCGAGAATGTCCAAAGTTTCAGCGGGATTTCCAAAATGTTGAAAGGAACTCGAAACATGTCAACCTTGGTTTTGAGAATCTCTCCCGGAGTTTGAGAGATTTGGACGTGAAAGGGTACCAATCTTGTCGGGGATTGGGAACCCTTCGCGAGAATGTCCAAAGTTTCAGCGGGATTTCCAAAATGTTGAAAGGAACTCGAACCATGTCAACCTTGGTTTTGAGAATCTCTCCCGGAGTTTGAGAGATTTGGACGTGAAAGGGTACCAATCTTGTCGGGGATTGGGAACCCTTCGCCAGAATGTCCAAAGTTTCAGCGGGGTTTCCAAAATGTTGAAAGGAACTCGAACCATGTCAACCTTGGTTTTGAGAATCTCTCCCGGAGTTTGAGAGATTTGGACGTGAAAGGGTACCAATCTTGTCGGGGATTGGGAACGCCTCGCGAGAATGCCAAAAGTTTCAGCGGGATTTTCAAAATGTTGAAAGGAACTCGAACCATGTCAACCTTGGTTTTGAGAATTTCTCCCGGAGTTTGAGAGATTTGGACGTGAAAGGGTACCAATCTTGTCGGGGATTGGGAACCCTTCACGAGAATGTCCAAAGTTTCAGCGGGATTTCCAAAATGTTGAAAGGAACTCGAAACATGTCAACCTTGGTTTTGAGAATCTCTCCCGGAGTTTGAGAGATTTGGACGTGAAAGGGTACCAATCTTGTCGGGGATTGGGAACCCTTCGCGAGAATGTCCAAAGTTTCAGCGGGATTTCCAAAATGTTGAAAGGAACTCGAAACATGTCAACCTTGGTTTTGAGAATCTCTCCCGGAGTTTGAGAGATTTGGACGTGAAAGGGTACCAATCTTGTCGGGGATTGGGAACCCTTCGCGAGAATGTCCAATGTTTCAGCGGGATTTCCAAAATGTTGAAAGGAACTCGAACCATGTCAACCTTGGTTTTGAGAATCTCTCCCGGAGTTTGAGAGATTTGGACGTGAAAGGGTACCAATCTTGTCGGGGATTGGGAACGCCTCGCGAGAATGTCCAAAGTTTCAGCGGGATTTCCAAAATGTTGAAAGGAACTCGAACCATGTCAACCTTGGTTTTGAGAATCTCTCCCGGAGTTTGAGAGATTTGGACGTGAAAGGGTACCAATCTTGTCGGGGATTGGGAAACCTTCGCGAGAATGTCCAAAGTTTCAGCGGGATTTCCAAAATGTTGAGAGGAACTCGAAACATGTCAACCTTGGTTTTGAGAATCTCTCCCGGAGTTTGAGAGATTTGGACGTGAAAGGGTACCAATCTTGTCGGGGATTGGGAACCCTTCGCGAGAATGTCCAAAGTTTCAGCGGGATTTCCAAAATGTTGAAAGGAACTCGAAACATGTCAACCTTGGTTTTGAGAATCTCTCCCGGAGTTTGAGAGATTTGGACGTGAAAGGGTACGAATCTTGTCGGGGATTGGGAACCCTTCGCGACAATGTCCAAAGTTTCAGCGGGATTTCCAAAATGTTGAAAGGAACTCGAACCATGTCAACCTTGGTTTTGAGAATCTCTCCCGGAGTTTGAGAGATTTGGTCGTGAAAGAATACCAATCTTGTCGGGGATTGGGAACCCTTCGCGACAATGTCCAAAGTTTCAGCGGGATTTCCAAAATGTTGAAAGGAACTCGAAACATGTCAACCTTGGTTTTGAGAATCTCTCCCGGAGTTTGAGAGATTTGGACTTGAAAGGGTACCAATCTTTTCAGGGATTGGGACCCCTTCGCGAGAATGTCCAAAGTTTCAGCGGGATTTCCAAAATGTTGAAAGGAACTCGAACCATGTCAACCTTGGTTTTGAGAATCTCTCCCGGAGTTTGAGAGATTTGGACGTGAAAGGGTACCAATCTTGTCGGGGATTGGGAATGCCTCCCGAGAATGCCAAAAGTTTCAGCGGGATTTTCAAAATGTTGAAAGGAACTCGAAACATGTCAACCTTGGTTTTGAGAATCTCTCTCGGAGTTTGAGAGATTTGGACGTGAAAGGGTACCAATCTTGTCGGGGATCGGGAACCCTTCGCGAGAATGTCCAAAGTTTCAGCGGGATTTCCAAAATGTTTAAAGGAACTCGAACCATGTCAACCTTGGTTTTGAGAATCTCTCCCAGAGTTTGAGAGATTTGGACGTGAAAGGGTACCAATCTTGTCGGAGATTGGGAACCCTTCGCGAGAATGTCCAAAGTTTCAGCGGGATTTCCAAAATGTTGAAAGGAACTCGAAACATGTCAACCTTGGTTTTGAGAATCTCTCCCGGACTTTGAGAGATTTGGACGTGAAAGGGTACCAATCTTGTCGGGGATTGGGAACCCTTCGCGACAATGTCCAAAGTTTCAGCGGGATTTCCAAAATGTTGAAAGGAACTCGAACCATGTCAACCTTGGTTTTGAGAATCTCTCCCGGAGTTTGAGAGATTTGGACGTGAAAGGGTACCAATCTTGTCGGGGATCGGGAACCCTTCGCGAGAATGTCCAAAGTTTCAGCGGGATGTCCAAAATGTTGAAAGGAACTCGAACCATGTCAACCTTGGTTTTGAGAATCTCTCCCGGAGTTTGAGAGATTTGGACGTGAAAGGGTACCAATCTTGTCGGGGATTGGGAACCCTTCGCGAGAATGTCCAAAGTTTCAGCGGGATTTCCAAAATGTTGAAAGGAACTCGAAACATGTCAACCTTGGTTTTGAGAATCTCTCCCGGACTTTGAGAGATTTGGACGTGAAAGGGTACCAATCTTGTCGGGGATTGGGAACCCTTCGCGAGAATGTCCAAAGTTTCAGCGGGATTTCCAAAATGTTGAAAGGAACTCGAAACATGTCAACCTTGGTTTTGAGAATCTCTCCCGGAGTTTGAGAGATTTGGACGTGAAAGGGTACCAATCTTGTCGGGGATTGGGAACCCTTCGCGACAATGTCCAAAGTTTCAGCGGGATTTCCAAAATGTTGAAAGGAACTCGAACCATGTCAACCTTGGTTTTGAGAATCTCTCCCGGAGTTTGAGAGATTTGGACGTGAAAGAATACCAATCTTGTCGGGGATTGGGAACCCTTCGCGACAATGTCCAAAGTTTCAGCGGGATTTCCAAAATGTTGAAAGGAACTCGAAACATGTCAACCTTGGTTTTGAGAATCTCTCCCGGAGTTTGAGAGATTTGGACTTGAAAGGGTACCAATCTTTTCAGGGATTGGGACCCCTTCGCGAGAATGTCCAAAGTTTCAGCGGGATTTCCAAAATGTTGAAAGGAACTCGAACCATGTCAACCTTGGTTTTGAGAATCTCTCCCGGAGTTTGAGAGATTTGGACGTGAAAGGGTACCAATCTTGTCGGGGATTGGGAACGCCTCGCGAGAATGCCAAAAGTTTCAGCGGGATTTTCAAAATGTTGAAAGGAACTCGAAACATGTCAACCTTGGTTTTGAGAATCTCTCTCGGAGTTTGAGAGATTTGGACGTGAAAGGGTACCAATCTTGTCGGGGATCGGTAACCCTTCGCGAGAATGTCCAAAGTTTCAGCGGGATTTCCAAAATGTTGAAAGGAACTCGAACCATGTCAACCTTGGTTTTGAGAATCTCTCCCGGAGTTTGAGAGATTTGGACGTGAAAGGGTACCAATCTTGTCGGGGATTGGGAACCCTTCGCGAGAATGTCCAAAGTTTCAGCGGGATTTCCAAAATGTTGAAAGGAACTCGAACCATGTCAACCTTGGTTTTGAGAATCTCTCCCGGACTTTGAGAGATTTGGACGTGAAAGGGTACCAATCTTGTCGGGGATTGGGAACCCTTCGCGAGAATGTCCAAAGTTTCAGCGGGATTTCCAAAATGTTGAAAGGAACTCGAACCATGTCAACCTTGGTTTTGAGAATCTCTCCCGGACTTTGAGAGATTTGGACGTGAAAGGGTACCAATCTTGTCGGGGATTGGGAACCCTTCGCGACAATGTCCAAAGTTTCAGCGGGATTTCCAAAAATGTTGAAAGGAACTCGAAACATGTCAACCTTGGTTTTGAGAATCTCTCCCGGAGTTTGAGAGATTTGGACGTGAAAGGGTACCAATCTTGTCGGGGATCGGGAAACCTTCGCGAGAATGTCCAAAGTTTCAGCGGGATGTCCAAAATGTTGAAAGGAACTCGAACCATGTCAACCTTGGTTTTGAGAATCTCTCCCGGAGTTTGAGAGATTTGGACGTGAAAGGGTACAAATCTTGTCGGGGATTGGGAAACCTTCGCAAGAATGTCCAAAGTTTCAGCGGGATTTCCAAAATGTTGAAAGGAACTCGAAACATGTCAACCTTGGTTTTGAGAATCTCTCCCGGAGTTTGAGAGATTTGGACGTGAAAGGGTACCAATCTTCTCGGGGATTGGGAACGCCTTGCGAGAATGCCAAAAGTTTCAGTGGGATTTTCAAAATGTTGAAAGGAACTCGAAACATGTCAACCTTGGTTTTGAGAATCTCTCCCGGAGTTTGAGAGATTTGGACGTGAAAGGGTACCAACCTTGTCGGGGATTGGGAACCCTTCGTGAGAATGTCCAAAGTTTCAGCGGGATTTCCAAAATGTTGAAAGGAACTCGAACCATGTCAACCTTGGTTTTGAGAATCTCTCCCGGAGTTTGAGAGATTTGGACGTGAAAGGGTACCAGTCTTGTCGGGGATGGGGAACCCTTCGCGAGAATGTCCAAAGTTTCAGCGGGATTTCCAAAATGTTGAAAGGAACTCGAAACATGTCAACCTTGGTTTTGAGAATCTCTCCCGGAGTCTGAGAGATTTGGACGTGAAAGGGTACGAATCTTGTCGGGGATTGGGAACCCTTCGCGAGAATGTCCAAAGTTTCAGCGGGATTTCCAAAATGTTGAAAGGAACTCGAACCATGTCAACCTTGGTTTTGAGAATCTCTCCCGGAGTTTGAGAGATTTGGACGTGAAAGGGTACCAATCTTGTCGGGGATTGGGAACCCTTCGCGACAATGTCCAAAGTTTCAGCGGGATTTCCAAAATGTTGAAAGGAACTCGAAACATGTCAACCTTGGTTTTGAGAATCTCTCCCGGACTTTGAGAGATTTGGACGTGAAAGGGTACCAATCTTGTCGGGGATTGGGACCCTTCGCGACAATGTCCAAAGTTTCAGCGGGATTTCCAAAATGTTGAAAGGAACTCGAAACATGTCAACCTTGTTTTTGAGAATCTCTCCCGGAGTTTGAGAGATTTGGACGTGAAAGGGTACCAATCTTGTCGGGGATCGGGAACCCTTCGCGAGAATGTCCAAAGTTTCAGCGGGATGTCCAAAATGTTGAAAGGAACTCGAACCATGTCAACCTTGGTTTTGAGAATCTCTCCCGGAGTTTGAGAGATTTGGACGTGAAAGGGTACCAATCTTGTCGGGGATTGGGAAACCTTCGCGAGAATGCCAAAAGTTTCAGCGGGATTTTCAAAATGTTGAAAGGAACTCGAAACATGTCAACCTTGGTTTTGAGAATCTCTCTCGGAGTTTGAGAGATTTGGACGTGAAAGGGTACCAATCTTGTCGGGGATCGGGAACCCTTCGCGAGAATGTCCAAAGTTTCAGCGGGATTTCCAAAATGTTGAAAGGAACTCGAACCATGTCAACCTTGGTTTTGAGAATCTCTCCCAGAGTTTGAGAGATTTGGACGTGAAAGGGTACCAATCTTGTCGGAGATTGGGAACCCTTCGCGAGAATGTCCAAAGTTTCAGCGGGATTTCCAAAATGTTGAAAGGAACTCGAAACATGTCAACCTTGGTTTTGAGAATCTCTCCCGGAGTTTGAGAGATTTGGACGTGAAAGGGTACCAATCTTGTCGGGGATTGGGAACCCTTCGCGACAATGTCCAAAGTTTCAGCGGGATTTCCAAAATGTTGAAAGGAACTCGAAACATGTCAACCTTGGTTTTGAGAATCTCTCCCGGACTTTGAGAGATTTGGACGTGAAAGGGTACCAATCTTGTCGGGGATTGGGAACCCTTCGCGAGAATGTCCAAAGTTTCAGCGGGATTTCCAAAATGTTGAAAGGACCTCGAACCATGTCAACCTTGGTTTTGAGAATCTCTCCCGGAGTTTGAGAGATTTGGACGTGAAAGGGTACCAATCTTGTCGGGGATTGGGAACGCCTCGCGAGAATGCCAAAAGTTTCAGCGGGATTTCCAAAATGTTGAAAGGAACTCGAAACATGTCAACCTTGGTTTTGAGAATCTCTCCCGGACTTTGAGAGATTTGGACGTGAAAGGGTACCAATCTTGTCGGGGATTGGGAACCCTTCGCGACAATGTCCAAAGTTTCAGCGGGATTTCCAAAATGTTGAAAGGAACTCGAACCATGTCAACCTTGGTTTTGAGAATCTCTCCCGGAGTTTGAGAGATTTGGACGTGAAAGGGTACCAATCTTGTCGGGGATCGGGAACCCTTCGCGAGAATGTCCAAAGTTTCAGCGGGATGTCCAAAATGTTGAAAGGAACTCGAACCATGTCAACCTTGGTTTTGAGAATCTCTCCCGGAGTTTGAGAGATTTGGACGTGAAAGGGTACCAATCTTGTCGGGGATTGGGAAACCTTCGCGAGAATGTCCAAAGTTTCAGCGGGATTTCCAAAATGTTGAAAGGAACTCGAAACATGTCAACCTTGGTTTTGAGAATCTCTCCCGGAGTTTGAGAGATTTGGACGTGAAAGGGTACCAATCTTGTCGGGGATCGGGAACCCTTCGCGAGAATGTCCAAAGTTTCAGCGGGATTTCCAAAATGTTGAAAGGAACTCGAACCATGTCAACCTTGGTTTTGAGAATCTCTCCCGGAGTTTGAGAGATTTGGACGTGAAAGGGTACCAATCTTGTCGGGGATTGGGAACCCTTCGCGAGAATGTCCAAAGTTTCAGCGGGATTTCCAAAATGTTGAAAGGAACTCGAACCATGTCAACCTTGGTTTTGAGAATCTCTCCCGGAGTTTGAGAGATTTGGACGTGAAAGGGTACCAATCTTGTCGGGGATTGGGAACCCTTCGCGAGAATGTCCAAAGTTTCAGCGGGATTTCCAAAATGTTGAAAGGAACTCGAACCATGTCAACCTTGGTTTTGAGAATCTCTCCCGGACTTTGAGAGATTTGGACGTGAAAGGGTACCAATCTTGTCGGGGATTGGGAACCCTTCGCGACAATGTCCAAAGTTTCAGCGGGATTTCCAAAAATGTTGAAAGGAACTCGAAACATGTCAACCTTGGTTTTGAGAATCTCTCCCGGAGTTTGAGAGATTTGGACGTGAAAGGGTACCAATCTTGTCGGGGATCGGGAACCCTTCGCGAGAATGTCCAAAGTTTCAGCGGGATGTCCAAAATGTTGAAAGGAACTCGAACCATGTCAACCTTGGTTTTGAGAATCTCTCCCGGACTTTGAGAGATATGGACGTGAAAGGGTACAAATCTTGTCGGGGATTGGGAAACCTTCGCGAGAATGTCCAAAGTTTCAGCGGGATTTCCAAAATGTTGAGAGGAACTCGAAACATGTCAACCTTGGTTTTGAGAATCTCTCCCGGAGTTTGAGAGATTTGGACGTGAAAGGGTACCAATCTTGTCGGGGATTGGGAACCCTTCGCGAGAATGTCCAAAGTTTCAGCGGGATTTCCAAAATGTTGAAAGGAACTCGAAACATGTCAACCTTGGTTTTGAGAATCTCTCCCGGAGTTTGAGAGATTTGGACGTGAAAGGGTACCAATCTTGTCGGGGATTGGGAACCCTTCGCGAGAATGTCCAAAGTTTCAGCGGGATTTCCAAAATGTTGAAAGGAACTCGAACCATGTCAACCTTGGTTTTGAGAATCTCTCCCGGAGTTTGAGAGATTTGGACGTGAAAGAATACCAATCTTGTCGGGGATTGGGAACCCTTCGCGACAATGTCCAAAGTTTCAGCGGGATTTCCAAAATGTTGAAAGGAACTCGAAACATGTCAACCTTGGTTTTGAGAATCTCTCCCGGAGTTTGAGAGATTTGGACTTGAAAGGGTACCAATCTTTTCAGGGATTGGGACCCCTTCGCGAGAATGTCCAAAGTTTCAGCGGGATTTCCAAAATGTTGAAAGGACCTCGAACCATGTCAACCTTGGTTTTGAGAATCTCTCCCGGAGTTTGAGAGATTTGGACGTGAAAGGGTACCAATCTTGTCGGGGATGGGGAACCCTTCACGAGAATGTCCAAAGTTTCAGCGGGATTTCCAAAATGTTGAAAGGAACTCGAACCATGTCAACCTTGGTTTTGAGAATCTCTCCCGGAGTTTGAGAGATTTGGATGTGAAAGGGTACCAATCTTGTCGGGGATTGGGAACGCCTTGCGAGAATGCCAAAAGTTTCAGTGGGATTTTCAAAATGTTGAAAGGAACTCGAAACATGTCAACCTTGGTTTTGAGAATCTCTCCCGGAGTTTGAGAGATTTGGACGTGAAAGGGTACCAACCTTGTCGGGGATTGGGAACCCTTCGTGAGAATGTCCAAAGTTTCAGCGGGATTTCCAAAATGTTGAAAGGAACTCGAACCATGTCAACCTTGGTTTTGAGAATCTCTCCCGGAGTTTGAGAGATTTGGATGTGAAAGGGTACCAGTCTTGTCGGGGATGGGGAACCCTTCGCGAGAATGCCAAAAGTTTCAGCGGGATTTTCAAAATGTTGAAAGGAACTCGAAACATGTCAACCTTGGTTTTGAGAATCTCTCCCGGAGTTTGAGAGATTTGGACGTGAAAGGGTACCAATCTTGTCGGGGATTGGGAACCCTTCGCGACAATGTCCAAAGTTTCAGCGGGATTTCCAAAATGTTGAAAGGACCTCGAACCATGTCAACCTTGGTTTTGAGAATCTCTCCCGGAGTTTGAGAGATTTGGACGTGAAAGGGTACCAATCTTGTCGGGGATTGGGAACGCCTCGCGAGAATGCCAAAAGTTTCAGCGGGATTTCCAAAATGTTGAAAGGAACTCGAAACATGTCAACCTTGGTTTTGAGAATCTCTCCCGGACTTTGAGAGATTTGGACGTGAAAGGGTACCAATCTTGTCGGGGATTGGGAACCCTTCGCGACAATGTCCAAAGTTTCAGCGGGATTTCCAAAATGTTGAAAGGAACTCGAACCATGTCAACCTTGGTTTTGAGAATCTCTCCCGGAGTTTGAGAGATTTGGACGTGAAAGGGTACCAATCTTGTCGGGGATCGGGAACCCTTCGCGAGAATGTCCAAAGTTTCAGCGGGATGTCCAAAATGTTGAAAGGAACTCGAACCATGTCAACCTTGGTTTTGAGAATCTCTCCCGGAGTTTGAGAGATTTGGACGTGAAAGGGTACCAATCTTGTCGGGGATTGGGAAACGTTCGCGAGAATGTCCAAAGTTTCAGCGGGATTTCCAAAATGTTGAAAGGAACTCGAAACATGTCAACCTTGGTTTTGAGAATCTCTCCCGGAGTTTGAGAGATTTGGACGTGAAAGGGTACCAATCTTGTCGGGGATTGGGAACCCTTCGCGAGAATGTCCAAAGTTTCAGCGGGATTTCCAAAATGTTGAAAGGAACTCGAAACATGTCAACCTTGGTTTTGAGAATCTCTCTCGGAGTTTGAGAGATTTGGACGTGAAAGGGTACCAATCTTGTCGGGGATCGGGAACCCTTCGCGAGAATGTCCAAAGTTTCAGCGGGATTTCCAAAATGTTGAAAGGAACTCGAACCATGTCAACCTTGGTTTTGAGAATCTCTCCCGGAGTTTGAGAGATTTGGACGTGAAAGGGTACCAATCTTGTCGGGGATTGGGAACCCTTCGCGAGAATGTCCAAAGTTTCAGCGGGATTTCCAAAATGTTGAAAGGAACTCGAACCATGTCAACCTTGGTTTTGAGAATCTCTCCCGGAGTTTGAGAGATTTGGACGTGAAAGGGTACCAATCTTGTCGGGGATTGGGAACCCTTCGCGAGAATGTCCAAAGTTTCAGCGGGATTTCCAAAATGTTGAAAGGAACTCGAACCATGTCAACCTTGGTTTTGAGAATCTCTCCCGGACTTTGAGAGATTTGGACGTGAAAGGGTACCAATCTTGTCGGGGATTGGGAACCCTTCGCGACAATGTCCAAAGTTTCAGCGGGATTTCCAAAAATGTTGAAAGGAACTCGAAACATGTCAACCTTGGTTTTGAGAATCTCTCCCGGAGTTTGAGAGATTTGGACGTGAAAGGGTACCAATCTTGTCGGGGATCGGGAACCCTTCGCGAGAATGTCCAAAGTTTCAGCGGGATGTCCAAAATGTTGAAAGGAACTCGAACCATGTCAACCTTGGTTTTGAGAATCTCTCCCGGACTTTGAGAGATTTGGACGTGAAAGGGTACAAATCTTGTCGGGGATTGGGAAACCTTCGCGAGAATGTCCAAAGTTTCAGCGGGATTTCCAAAATGTTGAGAGGAACTCGAAACATGTCAACCTTGGTTTTGAGAATCTCTCCCGGAGTTTGAGAGATTTGGACGTGAAAGGGTACCAATCTTGTCGGGGATTGGGAACCCTTCGCGAGAATGTCCAAAGTTTCAGCGGGATTTCCAAAATGTTGAAAGGAACTCGAAACATGTCAACCTTGGTTTTGAGAATCTCTCCCGGAGTTTGAGAGATTTGGACGTGAAAGGGTACCAATCTTGTCGGGGATTGGGAACCCTTCGCGAGAATGTCCAAAGTTTCAGCGGGATTTCCAAAATGTTGAAAGGAACTCGAACCATGTCAACCTTGGTTTTGAGAATCTCTCCCGGAGTTTGAGAGATTTGGACGTGAAAGAATACCAATCTTGTCGGGGATTGGGAACCCTTCGCGACAATGTCCAAAGTTTCAGCGGGATTTCCAAAATGTTGAAAGGAACTCGAAACATGTCAACCTTGGTTTTGAGAATCTCTCCCGGAGTTTGAGAGATTTGGACTTGAAAGGGTACCAATCTTTTCAGGGATTGGGACCCCTTCGCGAGAATGTCCAAAGTTTCAGCGGGATTTCCAAAATGTTGAAAGGACCTCGAACCATGTCAACCTTGGTTTTGAGAATCTCTCCCGGAGTTTGAGAGATTTGGACGTGAAAGGGTACCAATCTTGTCGGGGATGGGGAACCCTTCACGAGAATGTCCAAAGTTTCAGCGGGATTTCCAAAATGTTGAAAGGAACTCGAACCATGTCAACCTTGGTTTTGAGAATCTCTCCCGGAGTTTGAGAGATTTGGATGTGAAAGGGTACCAATCTTGTCGGGGATTGGGAACGCCTTGCGAGAATGCCAAAAGTTTCAGTGGGATTTTCAAAATGTTGAAAGGAACTCGAAACATGTCAACCTTGGTTTTGAGAATCTCTCCCGGAGTTTGAGAGATTTGGACGTGAAAGGGTACCAACCTTGTCGGGGATTGGGAACCCTTCGTGAGAATGTCCAAAGTTTCAGCGGGATTTCCAAAATGTTGAAAGGAACTCGAACCATGTCAACCTTGGTTTTGAGAATCTCTCCCGGAGTTTGAGAGATTTGGATGTGAAAGGGTACCAGTCTTGTCGGGGATGGGGAACCCTTCGCGAGAATGCCAAAAGTTTCAGCGGGATTTTCAAAATGTTGAAAGGAACTCGAAACATGTCAACCTTGGTTTTGAGAATCTCTCCCGGAGTTTGAGAGATTTGGACGTGAAAGGGTACCAATCTTGTCGGGGATTGGGAACCCTTCGCGAGAATGTCCAAAGTTTCAGCGGGATTTCCAAAATGTTGAAAGGAACTCGAACCATGTCAACCTTGGTTTTGAGAATCTCTCCCGGAGTTTGAGAGATTTGGACGTGAAAGGGTACCAATCTTGTCGGGGATTGGGAACCCTTCGCGACAATGTCCAAAGTTTCAGCGGGATTTCCAAAATGTTGAAAGGAACTCGAAACATGTCAACCTTGGTTTTGAGAATCTCTCCCGGAGTTTGAGAGATTTGGACGTGAAAGGGTACCAATCTTGTCGGGGATTGGGAACCCTTCGCGACAATGTCCAAAGTTTCAGCGGGATTTCCAAAATGTTGAAAGGAACTCGAACCATGTCAACCTTGGTTTTGAGAATCTCTCCCGGAGTTTGAGAGATTTGGACGTGAAAGAATACCAATCTTGTCGGGGATTGGGAACCCTTCGCGAGAATGTCCAAAGTTTCAGCGGGATTTCCAAAATGTTGAAAGGAACTCGAAACATGTCAACCTTGGTTTTGAGAATCTCTCCCGGAGTTTGAGAGATTTGGACGTGAAAGAATACCAATCTTTTCAGGGATTGGGACCCCTTCGCGAGAATGTCCAAAGTTTCAGCGGGATTTCCAAAATGTTGAAAGGACCTCGAACCATGTCAACCTTGGTTTTGAGAATCTCTCCCGGAGTTTGAGAGATTTGGACGTGAAAGGGTAGCAATCTTGTCGGGGATTGGGAACGCCTCGCGAGAATGCCAAAAGTTTCAGCGGGATTTCCAAAATGTTGAAAGGAACTCGAAACATGTCAACCTTGGTTTTGAGAATCTCTCCCGGACTTTGAGAGATTTGGACGTGAAAGGGTACCAATCTTGTCGGGGATTGGGAACCCTTCGCGACAATGTCCAAAGTTTCAGCGGGATTTCCAAAATGTTGAAAGGAACTCGAACCATGTCAACCTTGGTTTTGAGAATCTCTCCCGGAGTTTGAGAGATTTGGACGTGAAAGGGTACCAATCTTGTCGGGGATCGGGAACCTATCGCGAGAATGTCCAAAGTTTCAGCGGGATGTCCAAAATGTTGAAAGGAACTCGAACCATGTCAACCTTGGTTTTGAGAATCTCTCCCGGAGTTTGAGAGATTTGGACGTGAAAGGGTACCAATCTTGTCGGGGATTGGGAAACCTTCGCGAGAATGTCCAAAGTTTCAGCGGGATTTCCAAAATGTTGAAAGGAACTCGAAACATGTCAACCTTGGTTTTGAGAATCTCTCCCGGAGTTTGAGAGATTTGGACGTGAAAGGGTACCAATCTTGTCGGGGATTGGGAACCCTTCGCGAGAATGTCCAAAGTTTCAGCAGGATTTCCAAAATGTTGAAAGGAACTCGAAACATGTCAACCTTGGTTTTGAGAATCTCTCCCGGAGTTTGAGAGATTTGGACGTGAAAGGGTACCAATCTTGTCGGGGATTGGGAACCCTTCGCGACAATGTCCAAAGTTTCAGCGGGATTTCCAAAATGTTGACAGGAACTCGAACCATGTCAACCTTGGTTTTGAGAATCTCTCCCGGAGTTTGAGAGATTTGGATGTGAAAGAATACCAATCTTGTCGGGGATTGGGAACCCTTCGCGACAATGTCCAAAGTTTCAGCGGGATTTCCAAAATGTTGAAAGGAACTCGAAACATGTCAACCTTGGTTTTGAGAATCTCTCCCGGAGTTTGAGAGATTTGGACTTGAAAGGGTACCAATCTTTTCAGGGATTGGGACCCCTTCGCGAGAATGTCCAAAGTTTCAGCGGGATTTCCAAAATGTTGAAAGGAACTCGAACCATGTCAACCTTGGTTTTGAGAATCTCTCCCGGACTTTGAGAGATTTGGACGTGAAAGGGTACCAATCTTGTCGGGGATTGGGAACGCCTCGCGAGAATGCCAAAAGTTTCAGCGGGATTTTCAAAATGTTGAAAGGAACTCGAAACATGTCAACCTTGGTTTTGAGAATCTCTCTCGGAGTTTGAGAGATTTGGACGTGAAAGGGTACCAATCTTGTCGGGGATTGGGAACCCTTCGCGAGAATGTCCAATGTTTCAGCGGGATTTCCAAAATGTTGAAAGGAACTCGAACCATGTCAACCTTGGTTTTGAGAATCTCTCCCGGAGTTTGAGAGATTTGGACGTGAAAGGGTACCAATCTTGTCGGGGATTGGGAACCCTTCGCGAGAATGTCCAAAGTTTCAGCGGGATTTCCAAAATGTTGAAAGGAACTCGAACCATGTCAACCTTGGTTTTGAGAATCTCTCCCGGAGTTTGAGAGATTTGGACGTGAAAGGGTACCAATCTTGTCGGGGATTGGGAACCCTTCGCGAGAATGTCCAAAGTTTCAGCGGGATTTCCAAAATGTTGAAAGGAACTCGAACCATGTCAACCTTGGTTTTGAGAATCTCTCCCGGAGTTTGAGAGATTTGGACGTGAAAGGGTACCAATCTTGTCGGGGATTGGGAACCCTTCGCGACAATGTCCAAAGTTTCAGCGGGATTTCCAAAATGTTGACAGGAACTCGAACCATGTCAACCTTGGTTTTGAGAATCTCTCCCGGAGTTTGAGAGATTTGGATGTGAAAGAATACCAATCTTGTCGGGGATTGGGAACCCTTCGCGACAATGTCCAAAGTTTCAGCGGGATTTCCAAAATGTTGAAAGGAACTCGAAACATGTCAACCTTGGTTTTGAGAATCTCTCCCGGAGTTTGAGAGATTTGGACTTGAAAGGGTACCAATCTTTTCAGGGATTGGGACCCCTTCGCGAGAATGTCCAAAGTTTCAGCGGGATTTCCAAAATGTTGAAAGGAACTCGAACCATGTCAACCTTGGTTTTGAGAATCTCTCCCGGACTTTGAGAGATTTGGACGTGAAAGGGTACCAATCTTGTCGGGGATTGGGAACGCCTCGCGAGAATGCCAAAAGTTTCAGCGGGATTTTCAAAATGTTGAAAGGAACTCGAAACATGTCAACCTTGGTTTTGAGAATCTCTCTCGGAGTTTGAGAGATTTGGACGTGAAAGGGTACCAATCTTGTCGGGGATCGGGAACCCTTCGCGAGAATGTCCAAAGTTTCAGCGGGATTTCCAAAATGTTGAAAGGAACTCGAACCATGTCAACCTTGGTTTTGAGAATCTCTCCCGGAGTTTGAGAGATTTGGACGTGAAAGGGTACCAATCTTGTCGGGGATTGGGAACCCTTCGCGAGAATGTCCAAAGTTTCAGCGGGATTTCCAAAATGTTGAAAGGAACTCGAACCATGTCAACCTTGGTTTTGAGAATCTCTCCCGGAGTTTGAGAGATTTGGACGTGAAAGGGTACCAATCTTGTCGGGGATTGGGAACCCTTCGCGAGAATGTCCAAAGTTTCAGCGGGATTTCCAAAATGTTGAAAGGAACTCGAACCATGTCAACCTTGGTTTTGAGAATCTCTCCCGGAGTTTGAGAGATTTGGACGTGAAAGGGTACCAATCTTGTCGGGGATGGGGAACCCTTCACGAGAATGTGCAAAGTTTCAGCGGGATTTCCAAAATGTTGAAAGGAACTCGAACCATGTCAACCTTGGTTTTGAGAATCTCTCCCGGAGTTTGAGAGATTTGGACGTGAAAGGGTACCAATCTTGTCGGGGATTGGGAACCCTTCGCCAGAATGTCCAAAGTTTCAGCGGGGTTTCCAAAATGTTGAAAGGAACTCGAACCATGTCAACCTTGGTTTTGAGAATCTCTCCCGGAGTTTGAGAGATTTGGACGTGAAAGGGTACCAATCTTGTCGGGGATTGGGAACCCTTCGCGAGAATGCCAAAAGTTTCAGTGGGATTTTCAAAATGTTGAAAGGAACTCGAAACATGTCAACCTTGGTTTTGAGAATCTCTCCCGGAGTTTGAGAGATTTGGACGTGAAAGGGTACCAATCTCATCGGGGATTGGGAACCCTTCGTGAGAATGTCCAAAGTTTCAGCGGGATTTCCAAAATGTTGAAAGGAACTCGAACCATGTCAACCTTGGTTTTGAGAATCTCTCCCGGAGTTTGAGAGATTTGGATGTGAAAGGGTACCAGTCTTGTCGGGGATTGGGAACCCTTCGCGAGAATGTCCAAAGTTTCAGCGGGATTTCCAAAATGTTGAAAGGAACTCGAACCATGTCAACCTTGGTTTTGAGAATCTCTCCCGGAGTTTGAGAGATTTGGACGTGAAAGGGTACCAATCTTGTCGGGGATTGGGAACCCTTCGCGACAATGTCCAAAGTTTCAGCGGGATTTCCAAAATGTTGAAAGGAACTCGAAACATGTCAACCTTGGTTTTGAGAATCTCTCCCGGAGTTTGAGAGATTTGGACGTGAAAGGGTACCAGTCTTGTCGGGGATTGGGAACCCTTCGCGAGAATGTCCAAAGTTTCAGCGGGATTTCCAAAATGTTGAAAGGAACTCGAACCATGTCAACCTTGGTTTTGAGAATCTCTCCCGGAGTTTGAGAGATTTGGACGTGAAAGGGTACCAATCTTGTCGGGGATGGGGAACCCTTCCCGAGAATGTCCAAAGTTTCAGCGGGATTTCCAAAATGTTGAAAGGAACTCGAACCATGTCAACCTTGGTTTTGAGAATCTCTCCCGGAGTTTGAGAGATTTGGACGTGAAAGGGTACCAATCTTGTCGGGGATTGGGAACCCTTCGCGAGAATGTCCAAAGTTTCAGCGGGATTTCCAAAATGTTGAAAGGAACTCGAAACATGTCAACCTTGGTTTTGAGAATCTCTCCCGGAGTTTGAGAGATTTGGACGTGAAAGGGTACCAATCTTGTCGGGGATTGGGAACCCTTCGCGAGAATGTCCAAAGTTTCAGCGGGATTTCCAAAATGTTGAAAGGAACTCGAAACATGTCAACCTTGGTTTTGAGAATTTCTCCCGGAGTTTGAGAGATTTGGACGTGAAAGGGTACCAATCTTGTCGGGGATTGGGAACCCTTCACGAGAATGTCCAAAGTTTCAGCGGGATTTCCAAAATGTTGAAAGGAACTCGAAACATGTCAACCTTGGTTTTGAGAATCTCTCCCGGAGTTTGAGAGATTTGGACGTGAAAGGGTACCAATCTTGTCGGGGATTGGGAACCCTTCGCGAGAATGTCCAAAGTTTCAGCGGGATTTCCAAAATGTTGAAAGGAACTCGAAACATGTCAACCTTGGTTTTGAGAATCTCTCCCGGAGTTTGAGAGATTTGGACGTGAAAGGGTACCAATCTTGTCGGGGATTGGGAACCCTTCGCGAGAATGTCCAATGTTTCAGCGGGATTTCCAAAATGTTGAAAGGAACTCGAACCATGTCAACCTTGGTTTTGAGAATCTCTCCCGGAGTTTGAGAGATTTGGACGTGAAAGGGTACCAATCTTGTCGGGGATTGGGAACGCCTCGCGAGAATGTCCAAAGTTTCAGCGGGATTTCCAAAATGTTGAAAGGAACTCGAACCATGTCAACCTTGGTTTTGAGAATCTCTCCCGGAGTTTGAGAGATTTGGACGTGAAAGGGTACCAATCTTGTCGGGGATTGGGAAACCTTCGCGAGAATGTCCAAAGTTTCAGCGGGATTTCCAAAATGTTGAGAGGAACTCGAAACATGTCAACCTTGGTTTTGAGAATCTCTCCCGGAGTTTGAGAGATTTGGACGTGAAAGGGTACCAATCTTGTCGGGGATTGGGAACCCTTCGCGAGAATGTCCAAAGTTTCAGCGGGATTTCCAAAATGTTGAAAGGAACTCGAAACATGTCAACCTTGGTTTTGAGAATCTCTCCCGGAGTTTGAGAGATTTGGACGTGAAAGGGTACGAATCTTGTCGGGGATTGGGAACCCTTCGCGACAATGTCCAAAGTTTCAGCGGGATTTCCAAAATGTTGAAAGGAACTCGAACCATGTCAACCTTGGTTTTGAGAATCTCTCCCGGAGTTTGAGAGATTTGGTCGTGAAAGAATACCAATCTTGTCGGGGATTGGGAACCCTTCGCGACAATGTCCAAAGTTTCAGCGGGATTTCCAAAATGTTGAAAGGAACTCGAAACATGTCAACCTTGGTTTTGAGAATCTCTCCCGGAGTTTGAGAGATTTGGACTTGAAAGGGTACCAATCTTTTCAGGGATTGGGACCCCTTCGCGAGAATGTCCAAAGTTTCAGCGGGATTTCCAAAATGTTGAAAGGAACTCGAACCATGTCAACCTTGGTTTTGAGAATCTCTCCCGGAGTTTGAGAGATTTGGACGTGAAAGGGTACCAATCTTGTCGGGGATTGGGAATGCCTCCCGAGAATGCCAAAAGTTTCAGCGGGATTTTCAAAATGTTGAAAGGAACTCGAAACATGTCAACCTTGGTTTTGAGAATCTCTCTCGGAGTTTGAGAGATTTGGACGTGAAAGGGTACCAATCTTGTCGGGGATCGGGAACCCTTCGCGAGAATGTCCAAAGTTTCAGCGGGATTTCCAAAATGTTTAAAGGAACTCGAACCATGTCAACCTTGGTTTTGAGAATCTCTCCCAGAGTTTGAGAGATTTGGACGTGAAAGGGTACCAATCTTGTCGGAGATTGGGAACCCTTCGCGAGAATGTCCAAAGTTTCAGCGGGATTTCCAAAATGTTGAAAGGAACTCGAACCATGTCAACCTTGGTTTTGAGAATCTCTCCCGGAGTTTGAGAGATTTGGACGTGAAAGGGTACCAATCTTGTCGGGGATTGGGAACCCTTCGCGACAATGTCCAAAGTTTCAGCGGGATTTCCAAAATGTTAAAAGGAACTCGAAACATGTCAACCTTGGTTTTGAGAATCTCTCCCGGAGTTTGAGAGATTTGGACGTGAAAGGGTACCAATCTTGTCGGGGATTGGGAACCCTTCGCGAGAATGTCCAAAGTTTCAGCGGGATTTCCAAAATGTTGAAAGGAACTCGAAACATGTCAACCTTGGTTTTGAGAATCTCTCCCGGAGTTTGAGAGATTTGGACGTGAAAGGGTACCAATCTTGTCGGGGATCGGGAACCCTTCGCGAGAATGTCCAAAGTTTCAGCGGGATTTCCAAAATGTTGAAAGGAACTCGAACCATGTCAACCTTGGTTTTGAGAATCTCTCCCGGAGTTTGAGAGATTTGGACGTGAAAGGGTACCAATCTTGTCGGGGATTGGGAACCCTTCGCCAGAATGTCCAAAGCTTCAGCGGGGTTTCCAAAATGTTGAAAGGAACTCGAACCATGTCAACCTTGGTTTTGAGAATCTCTCCCGGAGTTTGATAGATTTGGACGTGAAAGGGTACCAATCTTTTCGGGGATTGGGAATGCCTCGCGAGAATGCCAAAAGTTTCAGCGGGGTTTTCAAAATGTTGAAAGGAACTCGAAACATGTCAACCTTGGTTTTGAGAATCTCTCTCGGAGTTTGAGAGATTTGGACGTGAAAGGGTACCAATCTCGTCGGGGATCGGGAACCCTTCGCGAGAATGTCCAAAGTTTCAGCGGGATTTCCAAAATGTTGAGAGGAACTCGAACCATGTCAACCTTGGTTTTGAGAATCTCTCCCAGAGTTTGAGAGATTTGGACGTGAAAGGGTACCAATCTTGTCGGAGATTGGGAACCCTTCGCGAGAATGTCCAAAGTTTCAGCGGGATTTCCAAAATGTTGAAAGGAACTCGAACCATGTCAACCTTGGTTTTGAGAATCTCTCCCGGAGTTTGAGAGATTTGGACGTGAAAGGGTACCAATCTTGTCGGGGATTGGGAACCCTTCGCGACAATGTCCAAAGTTTCAGCGGGATTTCCAAAATGTTGAAAGGAACTCGAACCATGTCAACCTTGGTTTTGAGAATCTCTCCCGGACTTTGAGAGATTTGGACGTGAAAGGGTACCAATCTTGTCGGGGATTGGGAACCCTTCGCGAGAATGTCCAAAGTTTCAGCGGGATTTCCAAAATGTTGAAAGGAACTCGAAACATGTCAACCTTGGTTTTGAGAATCTCTCCCGGAGTTTGAGAGATTTGGACGTGAAAGGGTACCAATCTTGTCGGGGATCGGGAACCCTTCCCGAGAATGTCCAAAGTTTCAGCGGGATTTCCAAAATGTTGAGAGGAACTCGAACCATGTCAACCTTGGTTTTGAGAATCTCTCCCGGAGTTTGAGAGATTTGGACGTGAAAGGGTACCAATCTTGTCGGGGATTGGGAACCCTTCGCGAGAATGTCCAAAGTTTCAGCGGGATTTCCAAAATGTTGAAAGGAACTCGAAACATGTCAACCTTGGTTTTGAGAATCTCTCCCGGAGTTTGAGAGATTTGGACGTGAAAGGGTACCAATCTTGTCGGGGATTGGGAACCCTTCGCGAGAATGTCCAAAGTTTCAGCGGGATTTCCAAAATGTTGAAAGGAACTCGAACCATGTCAACCTTGGTTTTGAGAATCTCTCCCGGAGTTTGAGAGATTTGGACGTGAAAGGGTACCAATCTTGTCGGGGATTGGGAACCCTTCGCCAGAATGTCCAAAGTTTCAGCGGGGTTTCCAAAATGTTGAAAGGAACTCGAACCATGTCAACCTTGGTTTTGAGAATCTCTCCCGGAGTTTGAGAGATTTGGACGTGAAAGGGTACCAATCTTGTCGGGGATTGGGAACGCCTCGCGAGAATGCCAAAAGTTTCAGCGGGATTTTCAAAATGTTGAAAGGAATTCGAACCATGTCAACCTTGGTTTTGAGAATTTCTCCCGGAGTTTGAGAGATTTGGACGTGAAAGGGTACCAATCTTGTCGGGGATTGGGAACCCTTCGCGAGAATGTCCAAAGTTTCAGCGGGATTTCCAAAATGTTGAAAGGAACTCGAAACATGTCAACCTTGGTTTTGAGAATCTCTCCCGGAGTTTGAGAGATTTGGACGTGAAAGGGTACCAATCTTGTCGGGGATTGGGAACCCTTCGCGAGAATGTCCAATGTTTCAGCGGGATTTCCAAAATGTTGAAAGGAACTCGAACCATGTCAACCTTGGTTTTGAGAATCTCTCCCGGAGTTTGAGAGATTTGGACGTGAAAGGGTACCAATCTTGTCGGGGATTGGGAACGCCTCGCGAGAATGTCCAAAGTTTCAGCGGGATTTCCAAAATGTTGAAAGGAACTCGAACCATGTCAACCTTGGTTTTGAGAATCTCTCCCGGAGTTTGAGAGATTTGGTCGTGAAAGAATACCAATCTTGTCGGGGATTGGGAACCCTTCGCGACAATGTCCAAAGTTTCAGCGGGATTTCCAAAATGTTGAAAGGAACTCGAAACATGTCAACCTTGGTTTTGAGAATCTCTCCCGGAGTTTGAGAGATTTGGACTTGAAAGGGTACCAATCTTTTCAGGGATTGGGACCCCTTCGCGAGAATGTCCAAAGTTTCAGCGGGATTTCCAAAATGTTGAAAGGAACTCGAACCATGTCAACCTTGGTTTTGAGAATCTCTCCCGGAGTTTGAGAGATTTGGACGTGAAAGGGTACCAATCTTGTCGGGGATTGGGAATGCCTCCCGAGAATGCCAAAAGTTTCAGCGGGATTTTCAAAATGTTGAAAGGAACTCGAAACATGTCAACCTTGGTTTTGAGAATCTCTCTCGGAGTTTGAGAGATTTGGACGTGAAAGGGTACCAATCTTGTCGGGGATCGGGAACCCTTCGCGAGAATGTCCAAAGTTTCAGCGGGATTTCCAAAATGTTTAAAGGAACTCGAACCATGTCAACCTTGGTTTTGAGAATCTCTCCCAGAGTTTGAGAGATTTGGACGTGAAAGGGTACCAATCTTGTCGGAGATTGGGAACCCTTCGCGAGAATGTCCAAAGTTTCAGCGGGATTTCCAAAATGTTGAAAGGAACTCGAACCATGTCAACCTTGGTTTTGAGAATCTCTCCCGGAGTTTGAGAGATTTGGACGTGAAAGGGTACCAATCTTGTCGGGGATTGGGAACCCTTCGCGACAATGTCCAAAGTTTCAGCGGGATTTCCAAAATGTTAAAAGGAACTCGAAACATGTCAACCTTGGTTTTGAGAATCTCTCCCGGAGTTTGAGATATTTGGACGTGAAAGGGTACCAATCTTGTCGGGGATTGGGAACCCTTCGCGAGAATGTCCAAAGTTTCAGCGGGATTTCCAAAATGTTGAAAGGAACTCGAAACATGTCAACCTTGGTTTTGAGAATCTCTCCCGGAGTTTGAGAGATTTGGACGTGAAAGGGTACCAATCTTGTCGGGGATCGGGAACCCTTCGCGAGAATGTCCAAAGTTTCAGCGGGATTTCCAAAATGTTGAAAGGAACTCGAACCATGTCAACCTTGGTTTTGAGAATCTCTCCCGGAGTTTGAGAGATTTGGACGTGAAAGGGTACCAATCTTGTCGGGGATTGGGAACCCTTCGCCAGAATGTCCAAAGCTTCAGCGGGGTTTCCAAAATGTTGAAAGGAACTCGAACCATGTCAACCTTGGTTTTGAGAATCTCTCCCGGAGTTTGATAGATTTGGACGTGAAAGGGTACCAATCTTTTCGGGGATTGGGAATGCCTCGCGAGAATGCCAAAAGTTTCAGCGGGGTTTTCAAAATGTTGAAAGGAACTCGAAACATGTCAACCTTGGTTTTGAGAATCTCTCTCGGAGTTTGAGAGATTTGGACGTGAAAGGGTACCAATCTCGTCGGGGATCGGGAACCCTTCGCGAGAATGTCCAAAGTTTCAGCGGGATTTCCAAAATGTTGAAAGGAACTCGAACCATGTCAACCTTGGTTTTGAGAATCTCTCCCAGAGTTTGAGAGATTTGGACGTGAAAGGGTACCAATCTTGTCGGAGATTGGGAACCCTTCGCGAGAATGTCCAAAGTTTCAGCGGGATTTCCAAAATGTTGAAAGGAACTCGAACCATGTCAACCTTGGTTTTGAGAATCTCTCCCGGAGTTTGAGAGATTTGGACGTGAAAGGGTACCAATCTTGTCGGGGATTGGGAACCCTTCGCGACAATGTCCAAAGTTTCAGCGGGATTTCCAAAATGTTGAAAGGAACTCGAACCATGTCAACCTTGGTTTTGAGAATCTCTCCCGGACTTTGAGAGATTTGGACGTGAAAGGGTACCAATCTTGTCGGGGATTGGGAACCCTTCGCGAGAATGTCCAAAGTTTCAGCGGGATTTCCAAAATGTTGAAAGGAACTTGAAACATGTCAACCTTGGTTTTGAGAATCTCTCCCGGAGTTTGAGAGATTTGGACTTGAAAGGGTACCAATCTTGTCGGGGATCGGGAACCCTTCCCGAGAATGTCCAAAGTTTCAGCGGGATTTCCAAAATGTTGAGAGGAACTCGAACCATGTCAACCTTGGTTTTGAGAATCTCTCCCGGAGTTTGAGAGATTTGGACGTGAAAGGGTACCAATCTTGTCGGGGATTGGGAACCCTTCGCGAGAATGTCCAAAGTTTCAGCGGGATTTCCAAAATGTTGAAAGGAACTCGAAACATGTCAACCTTGGTTTTGAGAATCTCTCCCGGAGTTTGAGAGATTTGGACGTGAAAGGGTACCAATCTTGTCGGGGATTGGGAACCCTTCGCGAGAATGTCCAAAGTTTCAGCGGGATTTCCAAAATGTTGAAAGGAACTCGAACCATGTCAACCTTGGTTTTGAGAATCTCTCCCGGAGTTTGAGAGATTTGGACGTGAAAGGGTACCAATCTTGTCGGGGATTGGGAACCCTTCGCCAGAATGTCCAAAGTTTCAGCGGGGTTTCCAAAATGTTGAAAGGAACTCGAACCATGTCAACCTTGGTTTTGAGAATCTCTCCCGGAGTTTGAGAGATTTGGACGTGAAAGGGTACCAATCTTGTCGGGGATTGGGAACGCCTCGCGAGAATGCCAAAAGTTTCAGCGGGATTTTCAAAATGTTGAAAGGAATTCGAACCATGTCAACCTTGGTTTTGAGAATTTCTCCCGGAGTTTGAGAGATTTGGACGTGAAAGGGTACCAATCTTGTCGGGGATTGGGAACCCTTCGCGAGAATGTCCAAAGTTTCAGCGGGATTTCCAAAATGTTGAAAGGAACTCGAACCATGTCAACCTTGGTTTTGAGAATCTCTCCCGGAGTTTGAGAGATTTGGACGTGAAAGGGTACCAATCTTGTCGGGGATTGGGAACGCATCGCGAGAATGTCAAAAGTTTCAGCGGGATTTTCAAAATGTTGAAAGGAACTCGAAACATGTCAACCTTGGTTTTGAGAATCTCTCCCGGAGTTTGAGAGATTTGGACGTGAAAGGGTACCAATCTTGTCGGGGATTGGGAACCCTTCGCCAGAATGTCCAAAGTTTCAGGGGGATTTCCAAAATGTTGAAAGGAACTCGAAACATGTCAACCTTGGTTTTGAGAATCTCTCCCGGAGTTTGAGAGATTTGGACGTGAAAGGGTACCAATCTTGTCGGGGATTGGGAACGCCTCGCGAGAATGCCAAAAGTTTCAGCGGGATTTTCAAAATGTTGAAAGGAACTCGAACCATGTCAACCTTGGTTTTGAGAATTTCTCCCGGAGTTTGAGAGATTTGGACGTGAAAGGGTACCAATCTTGTCGGGGATTGGGAACCCTTCGCGAGAATGTCCAAAGTTTCAGCGGGATTTCCAAAATGTTGAAAGGAACTCGAACCATGTCAACCTTGGTTTTGAGAATCTCTCCCGGAGTTTGAGAGATTTGGACGTGAAAGGGTACCAATCTTGTCGGGGATTGGGAACGCATCGCGAGAATGTCAAAAGTTTCAGCGGGATTTTCAAAATGTTGAAAGGAACTCGAAACATGTCAACCTTGGTTTTGAGAATCTCTCCCGGAGTTTGAGAGATTTGGACGTGAAAGGGTACCAATCTTGTCGGGGATTGGGAACCCTTCGCGAGAATGTCCAAAGTTTCAGCGGGATTTCCAAAATGTTGAGAGGAACTCGAACCATGTCAACCTTGGTTTTGAGAATCTCTCCCGGAGTTTGAGAGATTTGGACGTGAAAGGGTACCAATCTTGTCGGGGATTGGGAACCCTTCGCGAGAATGTCCAAAGTTTCAGCGGGATTTCCAAAATGTTGAAAGGAACTCGAAACATGTCAACCTTGGTTTTGAGAATCTCTCCCGGACTTTGAGAGATTTGGACGTGAAAGGGTACCAATCTTGTCGGGGATTGGGAACCCTTCGCGAGAATGTCCAAAGTTTCAGCGGGATTTCCAAAATGTTGAAAGGAACTCGAACCATGTCAACCTTGGTTTTGAGAATCTCTCCCGGAGTTTGAGAGATTTGGACGTGAAAGGGTACCAATCTTGTCGGGGATTGGGAACCCTTCGCGACAATGTCCAAAGTTTCAGCGGGATTTCCAAAATGTTGAAAGGAACTCGAACCATGTCAACCTTGGTTTTGAGAATCTCTCCCGGAGTCTGAGAGATTTGGACGTGAAAGGGTACCAATCTTGTCGGGGATTGGGAACCCTTCGCGAGAATGTCCAAAGTTTCAGCGGGATTTCCAAAATGTTGAAAGGAACTCGAAACATGTCAACCTTGGTTTTGAGAATCTCTCCCGGAGTTTGAGAGATTTGGACGTGAAAGGGTACCAATCTTGTCGGGGATTGAGAACCCTTCGCGAGAATGTCCAAAGTTTCAGCGGGATTTCCAAAATGTTGAAAGGAACTCGAAACATGTCAACCTTGGTTTTGAGAATCTCTCCCGGAGTTTGAGAGATTTGGACGTGAAAGGGTACCAATCTTGTCGGGGATTGGGAACCCTTCGCGACAATGTCCAAAGTTTCAGCGGGATTTCCAAAATGTTGAAAGGAACTCGAAACATGTCAACCTTGGTTTTGAGAATCTCTCCCGGAGTTTGAGAGATTTGGACGTGAAAGAATACCAATCTTGTCGGGGATTGGGAACCCTTCGCCAGAATGTCCAAAGTTTCAGCGGGATTTCCAAAATGTTGAAAGGAACTCGAACCATGTCAACCTTGGTTTTGAGAATCTCTCCCGGAGTTTGAGAGATTTGGACGTGAAAGGGTACCAGTCTTGTCAGAAATTGGGACCCCTTCGCGAGAATGTCCAAAGTTTCAGCGGGATTTCCAAAATGTTGAAAGGAACTCGAACCATGTCAACCTTGGTTTTGAGAATCTCTCCCGGAGTTTGAGAGATTTGGACGTGAAAGGGTACCAATCTTGTCGGGGATTGGGAATGCCTCCCGAAAATGCCAAAAGTTTCAGCGGGATTTTCAAAATGTTGAAAGGAACTCGAAACATGTCAACCTTGGTTTTGAGAATCTCTCTCGGAGTTTGAGAGATTTGGACGTGAAAGGGTACCAATCTTGTCGGGGATCGGGAACCCTTCGCGAGAATGTCCAAAGTTTCAGCGGGATTTCCAAAATGTTTAAAGGAACTCGAACCATGTCAACCTTGGTTTTGAGAATCTCTCCCAGAGTTTGAGAGATTTGGACGTGAAAGGGTACCAATCTTGTCGGAGATTGGGAACCCTTCGCGAGAATGTCCAAAGTTTCAGCGGGATTTCCAAAATGTTGAAAGGAACTCGAACCATGTCAACCTTGGTTTTGAGAATCTCTCCCGGAGTTTGAGAGATTTGGACGTGAAAGGGTACCAATCTTGTCGGGGATTGGGAACCCTTCGCGACAATGTCCAAAGTTTCAGCGGGATTTCCAAAATGTTAAAAGGAACTCGAAACATGTCAACCTTGGTTTTGAGAATCTCTCCCGGAGTTTGAGAGATTTGGACGTGAAAGGGTACCAATCTTGTCGGGGATTGGGAACCCTTCGCGAGAATGTCCAAAGTTTCAGCGGGATTTCCAAAATGTTGAAAGGAACTCGAAACATGTCAACCTTGGTTTTGAGAATCTCTCCCGGAGTTTGAGAGATTTGGACGTGAAAGGGTACCAATCTTGTCGGGGATCGGGAACCCTTCGCGAGAATGTCCAAAGTTTCAGCGGGATTTCCAAAATGTTGAAAGGAACTCGAACCATGTCAACCTTGGTTTTGAGAATCTCTCCCGGAGTTTGAGAGATTTGGACGTGAAAGGGTACCAATCTTGTCGGGGATTGGGAACCCTTCGCCAGAATGTCCAAAGCTTCAGCGGGGTTTCCAAAATGTTGAAAGGAACTCGAACCATGTCAACCTTGGTTTTGAGAATCTCTCCCGGAGTTTGATAGATTTGGACGTGAAAGGGTACCAATCTTTTCGGGGATTGGGAATGCCTCGCGAGAATGCCAAAAGTTTCAGCGGGGTTTTCAAAATGTTGAAAGGAACTCGAAACATGTCAACCTTGGTTTTGAGAATCTCTCTCGGAGTTTGAGAGATTTGGACGTGAAAGGGTACCAATCTCGTCGGGGATCGGGAACCCTTCGCGAGAATGTCCAAAGTTTCAGCGGGATTTCCAAAATGTTGAAAGGAACTCGAACCATGTCAACCTTGGTTTTGAGAATCTCTCCCAGAGTTTGAGAGATTTGGACGTGAAAGGGTACCAATCTTGTCGGAGATTGGGAACCCTTCGCGAGAATGTCCAAAGTTTCAGCGGGATTTCCAAAATGTTGAAAGGAACTCGAACCATGTCAACCTTGGTTTTGAGAATCTCTCCCGGAGTTTGAGAGATTTGGACGTGAAAGGGTACCAATCTTGTCGGGGATTGGGAACCCTTCGCGACAATGTCCAAAGTTTCAGCGGGATTTCCAAAATGTTGAAAGGAACTCGAACCATGTCAACCTTGGTTTTGAGAATCTCTCCCGGACTTTGAGAGATTTGGACGTGAAAGGGTACCAATCTTGTCGGGGATTGGGAACCCTTCGCGAGAATGTCCAAAGTTTCAGCGGGATTTCCAAAATGTTGAAAGGAACTCGAAACATGTCAACCTTGGTTTTGAGAATCTCTCCCGGAGTTTGAGAGATTTGGACGTGAAAGGGTACCAATCTTGTCGGGGATCGGGAACCCTTCCCGAGAATGTCCAAAGTTTCAGCGGGATTTCCAAAATGTTGAGAGGAACTCGAACCATGTCAACCTTGGTTTTGAGAATCTCTCCCGGAGTTTGAGAGATTTGGACGTGAAAGGGTACCAATCTTGTCGGGGATTGGGAACCCTTCGCGAGAATGTCCAAAGTTTCAGCGGGATTTCCAAAATGTTGAAAGGAACTCGAACCATGTCAACCTTGGTTTTGAGAATCTCTCCCGGACTTTGAGAGATTTGGACGTGAAAGGGTACCAATCTTGTCGGGGATTGGGAACCCTTCGCCAGAATGTCCAAAGTTTCAGCGGGGTTTCCAAAATGTTGAAAGGAACTCGAACCATGTCAAGCTTGGTTTTGAGAATCTCTCCCGGAGTTTGAGAGATTTGGACGTGAAAGGGTACCAATCTTGTCGGGGATTGGGAACGCCTCGCGAGAATGTCCAAAGTTTCAGCGGGATTTCCAAAATGTTGAAAGGAACTCGAAACATGTCAACCTTGGTTTTGAGAATCTCTCCCGGAGTTTGAGAGATTTGGACGTGAAAGGGTACCAATCTTGTCGGGGATTGGGAACCCTTCGCGACAATGTCCAAAGTTTCAGCGGGATTTCCAAAATGTTGAAAGGAACTCGAAACATGTCAACCTTGGTTTTGAGAATCTCTCCCGGAGTTTGAGAGATTTGGACGTGAAAGAATACCAATCTTGTCGGGGATTGGGAACCCTTCGCGAGAATGTCCAAAGTTTCAGCGGGATTTCCAAAATGTTGAAAGGAACTCGAACCATGTCAACCTTGGTTTTGAGAATCTCTCCCGGAGTTTGAGAGATTTGGACGTGAAAGGGTACCAGTCTTGTCAGAAATTGGGACCCCTTCGCGAGAATGTCCAAAGTTTCAGCGGGATTTCCAAAATGTTGAAAGGAACTCGAACCATGTCAACCTTGGTTTTGAGAATCTCTCCCGGAGTTTGAGAGATTTGGACGTGAAAGGGTACCAATCTTGTGGGGGATTGGTAACGCCTCGCGAGAATGCCAAAAGTTTCAGCGGGATTTCCAAAATGTTGAAAGGAACTCGAAACATGTCAACCTTGGTTTTGAGAATCTCTCCCGGAGTTTGAGAGATTTGGACGTGAAAGGGTACCAATCTTGTCGGGGATTGGGAACCCTTCGCGACAATGTCCAAAGTTTCAGCGGGATTTCCAAAATGTTGAAAGGAACTCGAAACATGTCAAACTTGGTTTTGAGAATCTCTCCCGGAGTTTGAGAGATTTGGACGTGAAAGGGTACCAATCTTGTCGGGGATTGGGAACCCTTCGCGAGAATGTCCAAAGTTTCAGCGGGATTTCCAAAATGTTGAAAGGAACTCGAACCATGTCAACCTTGGTTTTGAGAATCTCTCCCGGAGTTTGAGAGATTTGGACGTGAAAGGGTACCAATCTTGTCGGGGATCGGGAACCCTTCGCCAGAATGTCCAAAGTTTCAGCGGGGTTTCCAAAATGTTGAAAGGAACTCGAACCATGTCAACCTTGGTTTTGAGAATCTCTCCCGGAGTTTGAGAGATTTGGACGTGAAAGGGTACCAATCTTGTCGGGGATTGGGAACGCCTCGCGAGAATGCCAAAAGTTTCAGCGGGCTTTCCAAAATGTTGAAAGGAACTCGAAACATGTCAACCTTGGTTTTGAGAATCTCTCCCGGAGTTTGAGAGATTTGGACGTGAAAGGGTACCAGTCTTGTCGGGGATTGGGAACCCTTCGCGAGAATGTCCAAAGTTTCAGCGGGATTTCCAAAATGTTGAAAGGAACTCGAACCATGTCAACCTTGGTTTTGAGAATCTCTCCCGGAGTTTGAGAGATTTGGACGTGAAAGGGTACCAATCTTGTCGGGGATTGGGAACCCTTCGCGAGAATGTCCAAAGTTTCAGCGGGATTTCCAAAATGTTGAAAGGAACTCGAACCATGTCAACCTTGGTTTTGAGAATCTCTCCCGGAGTTTGAGAGATTTGGACGTGAAAGGGTACCAGTCTTGTCGGGGATGGGGAACCCTTCGCGAGAATGTCCAAAGTTTCAGCGGGATTTCCAAAATGTTGAAAGGAACTCGAAACATGTCAACCTTGGTTTTGAGAATCTCTCCCGGAGTTTGAGAGATTTGGACGTGAAAGGGTACCAATCTTGTCGGGGATTGGGAACCGTTCGCGAGAATGTCCAAAGTTTCAGCGGGATTTCCAAAATGTTGAAAGGAACTCGAACCATGTCAACCTTGGTTTTGAGAATCTCTCCCGGAGTTTGAGAGATTTGGACGTGAAAGAATACCAATCTTGTCGGGGATTGGGAACCCTTCGCGAGAATGTCCAAAGTTTCAGCGGGATTTCCAAAATGTTGAAAGGAACTCGAAACATGTCAACCTTGGTTTTGAGAATCTCTCCCGGAGTTTGAGAGATTTGGACGTGAAAGTGTACCAATCTTGTCGGGGATTGGGAACCCTTCGCGACAATGTCCAAAGTTTCAGCGGGATTTCCAAAATGTTGAAAGGAACTCGAAACATGTCAACCTTGGTTTTGACAATCTCTCCCGGAGTTTGAGAGATTTGGACGTGAAAGAATACCAATCTTGTCGGGGATTGGGAACCCTTCGCGAGAATGTCCAAAGTTTCAGCGGGATTTCCAAAATGTTGAAAGGAACTCGAAACATGTCAACCTTGGTTTTGAGAATCTCTCCCGGACTTTGAGAGATTTGGACGTGAAAGGGTACCAATCTTGTCGGGGATTGGGACCCCTTTGCGAGAATGTCCAAAGTTTCAGCGGGATTTCCAAAATGTTGAAAGGAACTCGAACCATGTCAACCTTGGTTTTGAGAATCTCTCCCGGAGTTTGAGAGATTTGGACGTGAAAGGGTACCAATCTTGTCGGGGATTGGGAACGCCTCGCGAGAATGCCAAAAGTTTCAGCGGGATTTTCAAAATGTTGAAAGGAACTCGAAACATGTCAACCTTGGTTTTGAGAATCTCTCCCGGAGTTTGAGAGATTTGGACGTGAAAGAATACCAATCTTGTCGGGGATTGGGAACCCTTCGCCAGAATGTCCAAAGTTTCAGCGGGGTTTCCAAAATGTTGAAAGGAACTCGAACCATTTCAACCTTGGTTTTGAGAATCTCTCCCGGAGTTTGAGAGATTTGGACGTGAAAGGGTACCAATCTTGTCGGGAATTGGGAACGCCTCGCGAGAATGCCAAAAGTTTCAGCGGGATTTTCAAAATGTTGAAAGGAACTCGCACCATGTCAACCTTGGTTTTGAGAATCTCTCCCGGAGTTTGAGAGATTTGGACGTGAAAGGGTACCAATCTTGTCGGGGATTGGGAACGCCTCGCGAGAATGTCCAAAGTTTCAGCGGGATTTCCAAAATGTTGAAAGGAACTCGAACCATGTCAACCTTGGTTTTGAGAATCTCTCCCGGAGTTTGAGAGATTTGGACGTGAAAGGGTACCAATCTTGTCGGGGATTGGGAAACCTTCGCGAGAATGTCCAAAGTTTCAGCGGGATTTCCAAAATGTTGAGAGGAACTCGAAACATGTCAACCTTGGTTTTGAGAATCTCTCCCGGAGTTTGAGAGATTTGGACGTGAAAGGGTACCAATCTTGTCGGGGATTGGGAACCCTTCGCGAGAATGTCCAAAGTTTCAGCGGGATTTCCAAAATGTTGAAAGGAACTCGAACCATGTCAACCTTGGTTTTGAGAATCTCTCCCGGAGTTTGAGAGATTTGGACGTGAAAGGGTACCAATCTTGTCGGGGATTGGGAACCCTTCGCGACAATGTCCAAAGTTTCAGCGGGATTTCCAAAATGTTGAAAGGAACTCGAACCATGTCAACCTTGGTTTTGAGAATCTCTCCCGGAGTTTGAGAGATTTGGACGTGAAAGAATACCAATCTTGTCGGGGATTGGGAACCCTTCGCGACAATGTCCAAAGTTTCAGCGGGATTTCCAAAATGTTGAAAGGAACTCGAAACATGTCAACCTTGGTTTTGAGAATCTCTCCCGGAGTTTGAGAGATTTGGACTTGAAAGGGTACCAATCTTTTCAGGGATTGGGACCCCTTCGCGAGAATGTCCAAAGTTTCAGCGGGATTTCCAAAATGTTGAAAGGAACTCGAACCATGTCAACCTTGGTTTTGAGAATCTCTCCCGGAGTTTGAGAGATTTGGACGTGAAAGGGTACCAGTCTTGTCGGGGATTGGGAATGCCTCCCGAGAATGCCAAAAGTTTCAGCGGGATTTTCAAAATGTTGAAAGGAACTCGAAACATGTCAACCTTGGTTTTGAGAATCTCTCTCGGAGTTTGAGAGATTTGGACGTGAAAGGGTACCAATCTTGTCGGGGATCGGGAACCCTTCGCGAGAATGTCCAAAGTTTCAGCGGGATTTCCAAAATGTTTAAAGGAACTCGAACCATGTCAACCTTGGTTTTGAGAATCTCTCCCAGAGTTTGAGAGATTTGGACGTGAAAGGGTACCAATCTTGTCGGAGATTGGGAACCCTTCGCGAGAATGTCCAAAGTTTCAGCGGGATTTCCAAAATGTTGAAAGGAACTCGAACCATGTCAACCTTGGTTTTGAGAATCTCTCCCGGAGTTTGAGAGATTTGGACGTGAAAGGGTACCAATCTTGTCGGGGATTGGGAACCCTTCGCGACAATGTCCAAAGTTTCAGCGGGATTTCCAAAATGTTAAAAGGAACTCGAAACATGTCAACCTTGGTTTTGAGAATCTCTCCCGGACTTTGAGAGATTTGGACGTGAAAGGGTACCAATCTTGTCGGGGATTGGGAACCCTTCGCGAGAATGTCCAAAGTTTCAGCGGGATTTCCAAAATGTTGAAAGGAACTCGAAACATGTCAACCTTGGTTTTGAGAATCTCTCCCAGAGTTTGAGAGATTTGGACGTGAAAGGGTACCAATCTTGTCGGGGATCGGGAACCCTTCCCGAGAATGTCCAAAGTTTCAGCGGGATTTCCAAAATGTTGAAAGGAACTCGAACCATGTCAACCTTGGTTTTGAGAATCTCTCCCGGAGTTTGAGAGATTTGGACGTGAAAGGGTACCAATCTTGTCGGGGATTGGGAACCCTTCGCGAGAATGTCCAAAGTTTCAGCGGGGTTTCCAAAATGTTGAAAGGAACTCGAACCATGTCAACCTTGGTTTTGAGAATCTCTCCCGGAGTTTGAGAGATTTGGACGTGAAAGGGTACCAATCTTTTCGGGGATTGGGAATGCCTCGCGAGAATGCCAAAAGTTTCAGCGGGATTTTCAAAATGTTGAAAGGAACTCGAAACATGTCAACCTTGGTTTTGAGAATCTCTCTCGGAGTTTGAGAGATTTGGACGTGAAAGGGTACCAATCTTGTCGGGGATCGGGAACCCTTCGCGAGAATGTCCAAAGTTTCAGCGGGATTTCCAAAATGTTGAAAGGAACTCGAACCATGTCAACCTTGGTTTTGAGAATCTCTCCCAGAGTTTGAGAGATTTGGACGTGAAAGGGTACCAATCTTGTCGGAGATTGGGAACCCTTCGCGAGAATGTCCAAAGTTTCAGCGGGATTTCCAAAATGTTGAAAGGAACTCGAACCATGTCAACCTTGGTTTTGAGAATCTCTCCCGGAGTTTGAGAGATTTGGACGTGAAAGGGTACCAATCTTGTCGGGGATTGGGAACCCTTCGCGACAATGTCCAAAGTTTCAGCGGGATTTCCAAAATGTTGAAAGGAACTCGAACCATGTCAACCTTGGTTTTGAGAATCTCTCCCGGAGTTTGAGAGATTTGGACGTGAAAGGGTACCAATCTTGTCGGGGATTGGGAACGCCTCGCGAGAATGTCCAAAGTTTCAGCGGGATTTCCAAAATGTTGAAAGGAACTCGAACCATGTCAACCTTGGTTTTGAGAATCTCTCCCGGAGTTTGAGAGATTTGGACGTGAAAGGGTACCAATCTTGTCGGGGATTGGGAAACCTTCGCGAGAATGTCCAAAGTTTCAGCGGGATTTCCAAAATGTTGAGAGGAACTCGAAACATGTCAACCTTGGTTTTGAGAATCTCTCCCGGAGTTTGAGAGATTTGGACGTGAAAGGGTACCAATCTTGTCGGGGATTGGGAACCCTTCGCGAGAATGTCCAAAGTTTCAGCGGGATTTCCAAAATGTTGAAAGGAACTCGAACCATGTCAACCTTGGTTTTGAGAATCTCTCCCGGAGTTTGAGAGATTTGGACGTGAAAGGGTACGAATCTTGTCGGGGATTGGGAACCCTTCGCGACAATGTCCAAAGTTTCAGCGGGATTTCCAAAATGTTGAAAGGAACTCGAACCATGTCAACCTTGGTTTTGAGAATCTCTCCCGGAGTTTGAGAGATTTGGACGTGAAAGGGTACCAATCTTGTCGGGGATTGGGAACCCTTCGCGACAATGTCCAAAGTTTCAGCGGGATTTCCAAAATGTTGAAAGGAACTCGAAACATGTCAACCTTGGTTTTGAGAATCTCTCCCGGAGTTTGAGAGATTTGGACTTGAAAGGGTACCAATCTTTTCAGGGATTGGGACCCCTTCGCGAGAATGTCCAAAGTTTCAGCGGGATTTCCAAAATGTTGAAAGGAACTCGAACCATGTCAACCTTGGTTTTGAGAATCTCTCCCGGAGTTTGAGAGATTTGGACGTGAAAGGGTACCAATCTTGTCGGGGATTGGGAATGCCTCCCGAGAATGCCAAAAGTTTCAGCGGGATTTTCAAAATGTTGAAAGGAACTCGAAACATGTCAACCTTGGTTTTGAGAATCTCTCTCGGAGTTTGAGAGATTTGGACGTGAAAGGGTACCAATCTTGTCGGGGATCGGGAACCCTTCGCGAGAATGTCCAAAGTTTCAGCGGGATTTCCAAAATGTTTAAAGGAACTCGAACCATGTCAACCTTGGTTTTGAGAATCTCTCCCAGAGTTTGAGAGATTTGGACGTGAAAGGGTACCAATCTTGTCGGAGATTGGGAACCCTTCGCGAGAATGTCCAAAGTTTCAGCGGGATTTCCAAAATGTTGAAAGGAACTCGAACCATGTCAACCTTGGTTTTGAGAATCTCTCCCGGAGTTTGAGAGATTTGGACGTGAAAGGGTACCAATCTTGTCGGGGATTGGGAACCCTTCGCGACAATGTCCAAAGTTTCAGCGGGATTTCCAAAATGTTGAAAGGAACTCGATACATGTCAACCTTGGTTTTGAGAATCTCTCCCGGACTTTGAGAGATTTGGACGTGAAAGGGTACCAATCTTGTCGGGGATTGGGAACCCTTCGCGAGAATGTCCAAAGTTTCAGCGGGATTTCCAAAATGTTGAAAGGAACTCGAAACATGTCAACCTTGGTTTTGAGAATCTCTCCCAGAGTTTGAGAGATTTGGACGTGAAAGGGTACCAATCTTGTCGGGGATCGGGAACCCTTCCCGAGAATGTCCAAAGTTTCAGCGGGATTTCCAAAATGTTGAAAGGAACTCGAACCATGTCAACCTTGGTTTTGAGAATCTCTCCCGGAGTTTGAGAGATTTGGACGTGAAAGGGTACCAATCTTGTCGGGGATTGGGAACCCTTCGCCAGAATGTCCAAAGTTTCAGCGGGGTTTCCAAAATGTTGAAAGGAACTCGAAACATGTCAACCTTGGTTTTGAGAATCTCTCTCGGAGTTTGAGAGATTTGGACGTGAAAGGGTACCAATCTTGTCGGGGATCGGGAACCCTTCGCGAGAATGTCCAAAGTTTCAGCGGGATTTCCAAAATGTTGAAAGGAACTCGAACCATGTCAACCTTGGTTTTGAGAATCTCTCCCAGAGTTTGAGAGATTTGGACGTGAAAGGGTACCAATCTTGTCGGAGATTGGGAACCCTTCGCGAGAATGTCCAAAGTTTCAGCGGGATTTCCAAAATGTTGAAAGGAACTCGAACCATGTCAACCTTGGTTTTGAGAATCTCTCCCGGAGTTTGAGAGATTTGGACGTGAAAGGGTACCAATCTTGTCGGGGATTGGGAACCCTTCGCGACAATGTCCAAAGTTTCAGCGGGATTTCCAAAATGTTGAAAGGAACTCGAACCATGTCAAGCTTGGTTTTGAGAATCTCTCCCGGACTTTGAGAGATTTGGACGTGAAAGGGTACCAATCTTGTCGGGGATTGGGAACCCTTCGCGAGAATGTCCAAAGTTTCAGCGGGATTTCCAAAATGTTGAAAGGAACTCGAAACATGTCAACCTTGGTTTTGAGAATCTCTCCCGGACTTTGAGAGATTTGGACGTGAAAGGGTACCAATCTTGTCGGGGATTGGGAACCCTTCGCGAGAATGTCCAAAGTTTCAGCGGGATTTCCAAAATGTTGAAAGGAACTCGAAACATGTCAACCTTGGTTTTGAGAATCTCTCCCGGAGTTTGAGAGATTTGGACGTGAAAGGGTACCAATCTTGTCGGGGATCGGGAACCCTTCCCGAGAATGTCCAAAGTTTCAGCGGGATTTCCAAAATGTTGAAAGGAACTCGAACCATGTCAACCTTGGTTTTGAGAATCTCTCCCGGAGTTTGAGAGATTTGGACGTGAAAGGGTACCAATCTTGTCGGGGATTGGGAACCCTTCGCGAGAATGTCCAAAGTTTCAGCGGGATTTCCAAAATGTTGAAAGGAACTCGAAACATGTCAACCTTGGTTTTGAGAATCTCTCCCGGAGTTTGAGAGATTTGGACGTGAAAGGGTACCAATCTTGTCGGAGATTGGGAACCCTTCGCGAGAATGTCCAAAGTTTCAGCGGGATTTCCAAAATGTTGAAAGGAACTCGAAACATGTCAACCTTGGTTTTGAGAATCTCTCCCGGAGTTTGAGAGATTTGGACGTGAAAGGGTACCAATCTTGTCGGGGATTGGGAACCCTTCGCCAGAATGTCCAAAGTTTCAGCGGGGTTTCCAAAATGTTGAAAGGAACTCGAACCATGTCAACCTTGGTTTTGAGAATCTCTCCCGGAGTTTGAGAGATTTGGACGTGAAAGGGTACCAATCTTGTCGGGGATTGGGAACGCCTCGCGAGAATGCCAAAAGTTTCAGCGGGATTTTCAAAATGTTGAAAGGAACTCGAACCATGTCAACCTTGGTTTTGAGAATTTCTCCCGGAGTTTGAGAGATTTGGACGTGAAAGGGTACCAATCTTGTCGGGGATTGGGAACCCTTCGCGAGAATGTCCAAAGTTTCAGCGGGATTTCCAAAATGTTGAAAGGAACTCGAACCATGTCAACCTTGGTTTTGAGAATCTCTCCCGGAGTTTGAGAGATTTGGACGTGAAAGGGTACCAATCTTGTCGGGGATTGGGAACCCTTCGCGACAATGTCCAAAGTTTCAGCGGGATTTCCAAAATGTTGAAAGGAACTCGAAACATGTCAACCTTGGTTTTGAGAATCTCTCCCGGACTTTGAGAGATTTGGACGTGAAAGGGTACCAATCTTGTCGGGGATTGGGAACCCTTCGCGAGAATGTCCAAAGTTTCAGCGGGATTTCCAAAATGTTGAAAGGAACTCGAAACATGTCAACCTTGGTTTTGAGAATCTCTCCCGGACTTTGAGAGATTTGGACGTGAAAGGGTACCAATCTTGTCGGGGATTGGGAACCCTTCGCGAGAATGTCCAAAGTTTCAGCGGGATTTCCAAAATGTTGAAAGGAACTCGAAACATGTCAACCTTGGTTTTGAGAATCTCTCCCGGAGTTTGAGAGATTTGGACGTGAAAGGGTACCAATCTTGTCGGAGATTGGGAACCCTTCGCGAGAATGTCCAAAGTTTCAGCGGGATTTCCAAAATGTTGAAAGGAACTCGAACCATGTCAACCTTGGTTTTGAGAATCTCTCCCGGAGTTTGAGAGATTTGGACGTGAAAGGGTACCAATCTTGTCGGGGATTGGGAACCCTTCGCGACAATGTCCAAAGTTTCAGCGGGATTTCCAAAATGTTGAAAGGAACTCGAACCATGTCAACCTTGGTTTTGAGAATCTCTCCCGGAGTTTGAGAGATTTGGACGTGAAAGGGTACCAATCTTGTCGGGGATTGGGAATGCCTCGCGAGAATGCCAAAAGTTTCAGCGGGATTTTCAAAATGTTGAAAGGAACTCGAAACATGTCAACCTTGGTTTTGAGAATCTCTCTCGGAGTTTGAGAGATTTGGACGTGAAAGGGTACCAATCTTGTCGGGGATCGGGAACCCTTCGCGAGAATGTCCAAAGTTTCAGCGGGATTTCCAAAATGTTGAAAGGAACTCGAACCATGTCAACCTTGGTTTTGAGAATCTCTCCCAGAGTTTGAGAGATTTGGACGTGAAAGGGTACCAATCTTGTCGGAGATTGGGAACCCTTCGCGAGAATGTCCAAAGTTTCAGCGGGATTTCCAAAATGTTGAAAGGAACTCGAACCATGTCAACCTTGGTTTTGAGAATCTCTCCCGGAGTTTGAGAGATTTGGACGTGAAAGGGTACCAATCTTGTCGGGGATTGGGAACCCTTCGCGACAATGTCCAAAGTTTCAGCGGGATTTCCAAAATGTTGAAAGGAACTCGAACCATGTCAAGCTTGGTTTTGAGAATCTCTCCCGGACTTTGAGAGATTTGGACGTGAAAGGGTACCAATCTTGTCGGGGATTGGGAACCCTTCGCGAGAATGTCCAAAGTTTCAGCGGGATTTCCAAAATGTTGAAAGGAACTCGAAACATGTCAACCTTGGTTTTGAGAATCTCTCCCGGACTTTGAGAGATTTGGACGTGAAAGGGTACCAATCTTGTCGGGGATTGGGAACCCTTCGCGAGAATGTCCAAAGTTTCAGCGGGATTTCCAAAATGTTGAAAGGAACTCGAAACATGTCAACCTTGGTTTTGAGAATCTCTCCCGGAGTTTGAGAGATTTGGACGTGAAAGGGTACCAATCTTGTCGGGGATCGGGAACCCTTCCCGAGAATGTCCAAAGTTTCAGCGGGATTTCCAAAATGTTGAAAGGAACTCGAACCATGTCAACCTTGGTTTTGAGAATCTCTCCCGGAGTTTGAGAGATTTGGACGTGAAAGGGTACCAATCTTGTCGGGGATTGGGAACCCTTCGCGACAATGTCCAAAGTTTCAGCGGGATTTCCAAAATGTTGAAAGGAACTCGAAACATGTCAACCTTGGTTTTGAGAATCTCTCCCGGAGTTTGAGAGATTTGGACGTGAAAGGGTACCAATCTTGTCGGAGATTGGGAACCCTTCGCGAGAATGTCCAAAGTTTCAGCGGGATTTCCAAAATGTTGAAAGGAACTCGAAACATGTCAACCTTGGTTTTGAGAATCTCTCCCGGAGTTTGAGAGATTTGGACGTGAAAGGGTACCAATCTTGTCGGGGATTGGGAACCCTTCGCCAGAATGTCCAAAGTTTCAGCGGGGTTTCCAAAATGTTGAAAGGAACTCGAACCATGTCAACCTTGGTTTTGAGAATCTCTCCCGGAGTTTGAGAGATTTGGACGTGAAAGGGTACCAATCTTGTCGGGGATTGGGAACGCCTCGCGAGAATGCCAAAAGTTTCAGCGGGATTTTCAAAATGTTGAAAGGAACTCGAACCATGTCAACCTTGGTTTTGAGAATTTCTCCCGGAGTTTGAGAGATTTGGACGTGAAAGGGTACCAATCTTGTCGGGGATTGGGAACCCTTCGCGAGAATGTCCAAAGTTTCAGCGGGATTTCCAAAATGTTGAAAGGAACTCGAACCATGTCAACCTTGGTTTTGAGAATCTCTCCCGGAGTTTGAGAGATTTGGACGTGAAAGGGTACCAATCTTGTCGGGGATTGGGAACCCTTCGCGACAATGTCCAAAGTTTCAGCGGGATTTCCAAAATGTTGAAAGGAACTCGAAACATGTCAACCTTGGTTTTGAGAATCTCTCCCGGACTTTGAGAGATTTGGACGTGAAAGGGTACCAATCTTGTCGGGGATTGGGAACCCTTCGCGAGAATGTCCAAAGTTTCAGCGGGATTTCCAAAATGTTGAAAGGAACTCGAAACATGTCAACCTTGGTTTTGAGAATCTCTCCCGGACTTTGAGAGATTTGGACGTGAAAGGGTACCAATCTTGTCGGGGATTGGGAACCCTTCGCGAGAATGTCCAAAGTTTCAGCGGGATTTCCAAAATGTTGAAAGGAACTCGAAACATGTCAACCTTGGTTTTGAGAATCTCTCCCGGAGTTTGAGAGATTTGGACGTGAAAGGGTACCAATCTTGTCGGGGATCGGGAACCCTTCCCGAGAATGTCCAAAGTTTCAGCGGGATTTCCAAAATGTTGAAAGGAACTCGAACCATGTCAACCTTGGTTTTGAGAATCTCTCCCGGAGTTTGAGAGATTTGGACGTGAAAGGGTACCAATCTTGTCGGGGATTGGGAACCCTTCGCGAGAATGTCCAAAGTTTCAGCGGGATTTCCAAAATGTTGAAAGGAACTCGAAACATGTCAACCTTGGTTTTGAGAATCTCTCCCGGAGTTTGAGAGATTTGGACGTGAAAGGGTACCAATCTTGTCGGGGATTGGGAACCCTTCGCGAGAATGTCCAAAGTTTCAGCGGGATTTCCAAAATGTTGAAAGGAACTCGAACCATGTCAACCTTGGTTTTGAGAATCTCTCCCGGAGTTTGAGAGATTTGGACGTGAAAGGGTACCAATCTTGTCGGGGATTGGGAACCCTTCGCCAGAATATCCAAAGTTTCAGCGGGGTTTCCAAAATGTTGAAAGGAACTCGAACCATGTCAACCTTGGTTTTGAGAATCTCTCCCGGAGTTTGAGAGATTTGGACGTGAAAGGGTACCAATCTTGTCGGGGATTGGGAACGCCTCGCGAGAATGCCAAAAGTTTCAGCGGGATTTTCAAAATGTTGAAAGGAACTCGAACCATGTCAACCTTGGTTTTGAGAATTTCTCCCGGAGTTTGAGAGATTTGGACGTGAAAGGGTACCAATCTTGTCGGGGATTGGGAACCCTTCGCGAGAATGTCCAAAGTTTCAGCGGGATTTCCAAAATGTTGAAAGGAACTCGAAACATGTCAACCTTGGTTTTGAGAATCTCTCCCGGACTTTGAGAGATTTGGACGTGAAAGGGTACCAATCTTGTCGGGGATTGGGAACCCTTCGCGAGAATGTCCAAAGTTTCAGCGGGATTTCCAAAATGTTGAAAGGAACTCGAACCATGTCAACCTTGGTTTTGAGAATCTCTCCCGGAGTTTGAGAGATTTGGACGTGAAAGGGTACCAATCTTGTCGGGGATTGGGAACCCTTCGCGAGAATGTCCAAAGTTTCAGCGGGATTTCCAAAATGTTGAAAGGAACTCGAAACATGTCAACCTTGGTTTTGAGAATCTCTCCCGGAGTTTGAGAGATTTGGACGTGAAAGGGTACCAATCTTGTCGGGGATCGGGAACCCTTCCCGAGAATGTCCAAAGTTTCAGCGGGATTTCCAAAATGTTGAAAGGAACTCGAACCATGTCAACCTTGGTTTTGAGAATCTCTCCCGGAGTTTGAGAGATTTGGACGTGAAAGGGTACCAATCTTGTCGGGGATTGGGAACGCATCGCGAGAATGTCAAAAGTTTCAGCGGGATTTTCAAAATGTTGAAAGGAACTCGAAACATGTCAACCTTGGTTTTGAGAATCTCTCCCAGAGTTTGAGAGATTTGGACGTGAAAGGGTACCAATCTTGTGGGGGATTGGGAACGCCTCGCGAGAATGCCAAAAGTTTCAGCGGGATTTTCAAAATGTTGAAAGGAACTCGAAACATGTCAACCTTGGTTTTGAGAATCTCTCCCGGAGTTTGAGAGATTTGGACGTGAAAGAATACCAATCTTGTCGGGGATTGGGAACCCTTCGCCAGAATGTCCAAAGTTTCAGCGGGGTTTCCAAAATGTTGAAAGGAACTCGAACCATTTCAACCTTGGTTTTGAGAATCTCTCCCGGAGTTTGAGAGATTTGGACGTGAAAGGGTACCAATCTTGTCGGGAATTGGGAACGCCTCGCGAGAATGCCAAAAGTTTCAGCGGGATTTTCAAAATGTTGAAAGGAACTCGAAACATGTCAACCTTGGTTTTGAGAATCTCTCCCGGAGTTTGAGAGATTTGGACGTGAAAGGGTACCAGTCTTGTCGGGGATTGGGAACCCTTCGCGAGAATGTCCAAAGTTTCAGCGGGATTTCCAAAATGTTGAAAGGAACTCGAACCATGTCAACCTTGGTTTTGAGAATCTCTCCCGGAGTTTGAGAGATTTGGACGTGAAAGGGTACCAATCTTGTCGGGGATTGGGAACCCTTCGCGAGAATGTCCAAAGTTTCAGCGGGATTTCCAAAATGTTGAAAGGAACTCGAACCATGTCAACCTTGGTTTTGAGAATCTCTCCCGGAGTTTGAGAGATTTGGACGTGAAAGGGTACCAATCTTGTCGGGGATTGGGAACGCCTCGCGAGAATGTCCAAAGTTTCAGCGGGATTTCCAAAATGTTGAAAGGAACTCGAACCATGTCAACCTTGGTTTTGAGAATCTCTCCCGGAGTTTGAGAGATTTGGACGTGAAAGGGTACCAATCTTGTCGGGGATTGGGAAACCTTCGCGAGAATGTCCAAAGTTTCAGCGGGATTTCCAAAATGTTGAGAGGAACTCGAAACATGTCAACCTTGGTTTTGAGAATCTCTCCCGGAGTTTGAGAGATTTGGACGTGAAAGGGTACCAATCTTGTCGGGGATTGGGAACCCTTCGCGAGAATGTCCAAAGTTTCAGCGGGATTTCCAAAATGTTGAAAGGAACTCGAACCATGTCAACCTTGGTTTTGAGAATCTCTCCCGGAGTTTGAGAGATTTGGACGTGAAAGGGTACGAATCTTGTCGGGGATTGGGAACCCTTCGCGACAATGTCCAAAGTTTCAGCGGGATTTCCAAAATGTTGAAAGGAACTCGAACCATGTCAACCTTGGTTTTGAGAATCTCTCCCGGAGTTTGAGAGATTTGGACGTGAAAGAATACCAATCTTGTCGGGGATTGGGAACCCTTCGCGACAATGTCCAAAGTTTCAGCGGGATTTCCAAAATGTTGAAAGGAACTCGAAACATGTCAACCTTGGTTTTGAGAATCTCTCCCGGAGTTTGAGAGATTTGGACTTGAAAGGGTACCAATCTTTTCAGGGATTGGGACCCCTTCGCGAGAATGTCCAAAGTTTCAGCGGGATTTCCAAAATGTTGAAAGGAACTCGAACCATGTCAACCTTGGTTTTGAGAATCTCTCCCGGAGTTTGAGAGATTTGGACGTGAAAGGGTACCAATCTTGTCGGGGATTGGGAATGCCTCCCGAGAATGCCAAAAGTTTCAGCGGGATTTTCAAAATGTTGAAAGGAACTCGAAACATGTCAACCTTGGTTTTGAGAATCTCTCTCGGAGTTTGAGAGATTTGGACGTGAAAGGGTACCAATCTTGTCGGGGATCGGGAACCCTTCGCGAGAATGTCCAAAGTTTCAGCGGGATTTCCAAAATGTTTAAAGGAACTCGAACCATGTCAACCTTGGTTTTGAGAATCTCTCCCAGAGTTTGAGAGATTTGGACGTGAAAGGGTACCAATCTTGTCGGAGATTGGGAACCCTTCGCGAGAATGTCCAAAGTTTCAGCGGGATTTCCAAAATGTTGAAAGGAACTCGAACCATGTCAACCTTGGTTTTGAGAATCTCTCCCGGAGTTTGAGAGATTTGGACGTGAAAGGGTACCAATCTTGTCGGGGATTGGGAACCCTTCGCGACAATGTCCAAAGTTTCAGCGGGATTTCCAAAATGTTAAAAGGAACTCGAACCATGTCAACCTTGGTTTTGAGAATCTCTCCCGGACTTTGAGAGATTTGGACGTGAAAGGGTACCAATCTTGTCGGGGATTGGGAACCCTTCGCGAGAATGTCCAAAGTTTCAGCGGGATTTCCAAAATGTTGAAAGGAACTCGAAACATGTCAACCTTGGTTTTGAGAATCTCTCCCAGAGTTTGAGAGATTTGGACGTGAAAGGGTACCAATCTTGTCGGGGATCGGGAACCCTTCCCGAGAATGTCCAAAGTTTCAGCGGGATTTCCAAAATGTTGAAAGGAACTCGAACCATGTCAACCTTGGTTTTGAGAATCTCTCCCGGAGTTTGAGAGATTTGGACGTGAAAGGGTACCAATCTTGTCGGGGATTGGGAACCCTTCGCCAGAATGTCCAAAGTTTCAGCGGGGTTTCCAAAATGTTGAAAGGAACTCGAACCATGTCAACCTTGGTTTTGAGAATCTCTCCCGGAGTTTGAGAGATTTGGACGTGAAAGGGTACCAATCTTTTCGGGGATTGGGAATGCCTCGCGAGAATGCCAAAAGTTTCAGCGGGATTTTCAAAATGTTGAAAGGAACTCGAAACATGTCAACCTTGGTTTTGAGAATCTCTCTCGGAGTTTGAGAGATTTGGACGTGAAAGGGTACCAATCTTGTCGGGGATCGGGAACCCTTCGCGAGAATGTCCAAAGTTTCAGCGGGATTTCCAAAATGTTGAAAGGAACTCGAACCATGTCAACCTTGGTTTTGAGAATCTCTCCCAGAGTTTGAGAGATTTGGACGTGAAAGGGTACCAATCTTGTCGGAGATTGGGAACCCTTCGCGAGAATGTCCAAAGTTTCAGCGGGATTTCCAAAATGTTGAAAGGAACTCGAACCATGTCAACCTTGGTTTTGAGAATCTCTCCCGGAGTTTGAGAGATTTGGACGTGAAAGGGTACCAATCTTGTCGGGGATTGGGAACCCTTCGCGACAATGTCCAAAGTTTCAGCGGGATTTCCAAAATGTTGAAAGGAACTCGAACCATGTCAACCTTGGTTTTGAGAATCTCTCCCGGACTTTGAGAGATTTGGACGTGAAAGGGTACCAATCTTGTCGGGGATTGGGAACCCTTCGCGAGAATGTCCAAAGTTTCAGCGGGATTTCCAAAATGTTGAAAGGAACTCGAAACATGTCAACCTTGGTTTTGAGAATCTCTCCCGGAGTTTGAGAGATTTGGACGTGAAAGGGTACCAATCTTTTCGGGGATTGGGAATGCCTCGCGAGAATGCCAAAAGTTTCAGCGGGATTTTCAAAATGTTGAAAGGAACTCGAAACATGTCAACCTTGGTTTTGAGAATCTCTCTCGGAGTCTGAGAGATTTGGACGTGAAAGGGTACCAATCTTGTCGGGGATCGGGAACCCTTCGCGAGAATGTCCAAAGTTTCAGCGGGATTTCCAAAATGTTGAAAGGAACTCGAACCATGTCAACCTTGGTTTTGAGAATCTCTCCCAGAGTTTGAGAGATTTGGACGTGAAAGGGTACCAATCTTGTCGGAGATTGGGAACCCTTCGCGAGAATGTCCAAAGTTTCAGCGGGATTTCCAAAATGTTGAAAGGAACTCGAACCATGTCAACCTTGGTTTTGAGAATCTCTCCCGGAGTTTGAGAGATTTGGACGTGAAAGGGTACCAATCTTGTCGGGGATTGGGAACCCTTCGCGACAATGTCCAAAGTTTCAGCGGGATTTCCAAAATGTTGAAAGGAACTCGAACCATGTCAACCTTGGTTTTGAGAATCTCTCCCGGACTTTGAGAGATTTGGACGTGAAAGGGTACCAATCTTGTCGGGGATTGGGAACCCTTCGCGAGAATGTCCAAAGTTTCAGCGGGATTTCCAAAATGTTGAAAGGAACTCGAAACATGTCAACCTTGGTTTTGAGAATCTCTCCCGGAGTTTGAGAGATTTGGACGTGAAAGGGTACCAATCTTGTCGGGGATTGGGAACCCTTCGCGAGAATGTCCAAAGTTTCAGCGGGATTTCCAAAATGTTGAAAGGAACTCGAAACATGTCAACCTTGGTTTTGAGAATCTCTCCCGGAGTTTGAGAGATTTGGACGTGAAAGGGTACCAATCTTGTCGGGGATCGGGAACCCTTCCCGAGAATGTCCAAAGTTTCAGCGGGATTTCCAAAATGTTGAAAGGAACTCGAACCATGTCAACCTTGGTTTTGAGAATCTCTCCCGGAGTTTGAGAGATTTGGACGTGAAAGGGTACCAATCTTGTCGGGGATTGGGAACCCTTCGCGAGAATGTCCAAAGTTTCAGCGGGATTTCCAAAATGTTGAAAGGAACTCGAAACATGTCAACCTTGGTTTTGAGAATCTCTCCCGGAGTTTGAGAGATTTGGACGTGAAAGGGTACCAATCTTGTCGGGGATTGGGAACCCTTCGCGAGAATGTCCAAAGTTTCAGCGGGATTTCCAAAATGTTGAAAGGAACTCGAACCATGTCAACCTTGGTTTTGAGAATCTCTCCCGGAGTTTGAGAGATTTGGACGTGAAAGGGTACCAATCTTGTCGGGGATTGGGAACCCTTCGCCAGAATGTCCAAAGTTTCAGCGGGGTTTCCAAAATGTTGAAAGGAACTCGAACCATGTCAACCTTGGTTTTGAGAATCTCTCCCGGAGTTTGAGAGATTTGGACGTGAAAGGGTACCAATCTTGTCGGGGATTGGGAACGCCTCGCGAGAATGCCAAAAGTTTCAGCGGGATTTTCAAAATGTTGAAAGGAACTCGAACCATGTCAACCTTGGTTTTGAGAATTTCTCCCGGAGTTTGAGAGATTTGGACGTGAAAGGGTACCAATCTTGTCGGGGATTGGGAACCCTTCGCGAGAATGTCCAAAGTTTCAGCGGGATTTCCAAAATGTTGAAAGGAACTCGAACCATGTCAACCTTGGTTTTGAGAATCTCTCCCGGAGTTTGAGAGATTTGGACGTGAAAGGGTACCAATCTTGTCGGGGATTGGGAACCCTTCGCGACAATGTCCAAAGTTTCAGCGGGATTTCCAAAATGTTGAAAGGAACTCGAAACATGTCAACCTTGGTTTTGAGAATCTCTCCCGGACTTTGAGAGATTTGGACGTGAAAGGGTACCAATCTTGTCGGGGATTGGGAACCCTTCGCGAGAATGTCCAAAGTTTCAGCGGGATTTCCAAAATGTTGAAAGGAACTCGAACCATGTCAACCTTGGTTTTGAGAATCTCTCCCGGAGTTTGAGAGATTTGGACGTGAAAGGGTACCAATCTTGTCGGGGATTGGGAACCCTTCGCGAGAATGTCCAAAGTTTCAGCGGGATTTCCAAAATGTTGAAAGGAACTCGAAACATGTCAACCTTGGTTTTGAGAATCTCTCCCGGAGTTTGAGAGATTTGGACGTGAAAGGGTACCAATCTTGTCGGGGATCGGGAACCCTTCCCGAGAATGTCCAAAGTTTCAGCGGGATTTTCAAAATGTTGAAAGGAACTCGAAACATGTCAACCTTGGTTTTGAGAATCTCTCCCGGAGTTTGAGAGATTTGGACGTGAAAGGGTACCAATCTTGTCGGGGATTGGGAACCCTTCGCGAGAATGTCCAAAGTTTCAGCGGGATTTCCAAAATGTTGAAAGGAACTCGAACCATGTCAACCTTGGTTTTGAGAATCTCTCCCGGAGTTTGAGAGATTTGGACGTGAAAGGGTACCAATCTTGTCGGGGATTGGGAACCCTTCGCGAGAATGTCCAAAGTTTCAGCGGGATTTCCAAAATGTTGAAAGGAACTCGAAACATGTCAACCTTGGTTTTGAGAATCTCTCCCGGACTTTGAGAGATTTGGACGTGAAAGGGTACCAATCTTGTCGGGGATTGGGAACCCTTCGCGAGAATGTCCAAAGTTTCAGCGGGATTTCCAAAATGTTGAAAGGAACTCGAACCATGTCAACCTTGGTTTTGAGAATCTCTCCCGGAGTTTGAGAGATTTGGACGTGAAAGGGTACCAATCTTGTCGGGGATTGGGAACCCTTCGCGACAATGTCCAAAGTTTCAGCGGGATTTCCAAAATGTTGAAAGGAACTCGAAACATGTCAACCTTGGTTTTGAGAATCTCTCCCGGAGTTTGAGAGATTTGGACGTGAAAGGGTACCAATCTTGTCGGGGATTGGGAACCCTTCGCGAGAATGTCCAAAGTTTCAGCGGGATTTCCAAAATGTTGAAAGGAACTCGAAACATGTCAACCTTGGTTTTGAGAATCTCTCCCGGAGTTTGAGAGATTTGGACGTGAAAGGGTACCAATCTTGTCGGGGATTGAGAACCCTTCGCGAGAATGTCCAAAGTTTCAGCGGGATTTCCAAAATGTTGAAAGGAACTCGAAACATGTCAACCTTGGTTTTGAGAATCTCTCCCGGAGTTTGAGAGATTTGGACGTGAAAGGGTACCAATCTTGTCGGGGATTGGGAACCCTTCGCGAGAATGTCCAAAGTTTCAGCGGGATTTCCAAAATGTTGAAAGGAACTCGAAACATGTCAACCTTGGTTTTGAGAATCTCTCCCGGAGTTTGAGAGATTTGGACGTGAAAGAATACCAATCTTGTCGGGGATTGGGAACCCTTCGCGAGAATGTCCAAAGTTTCAGCGGGATTTCCAAAATGTTGAAAGGAACTCGAACCATGTCAACCTTGGTTTTGAGAATCTCTCCCGGAGTTTGAGAGATTTGGACGTGAAAGTGTACCAATCTTGTGGGGGATTGGTAACGCCTCGCGAGAATGCCAAAAGTTTCAGCGGGATTTCCAAAATGTTGAAAGGAACTCGAAACATGTCAACCTTGGTTTTGAGAATCTCTCCCGGAGTTTGAGAGATTTGGACGTGAAAGGGTACCAATCTTGTCGGGGATTGGGAACCCTTCGCGACAATGTCCAAAGTTTCAGCGGGATTTCCAAAATGTTGAAAGGAACTCGAAACATGTCAACCTTGGTTTTGAGAATCTCTCCCAGAGTTTGAGAGATTTGGACGTGAAAGGGTACCAATCTTGTCGGGGATTGGGAACCCTTCGCCAGAATGTCCAAAGTTTCAGCGGGATTTCCAAAATGTTGAAAGGAACTCGAACCATGTCAACCTTGGTTTTGAGAATCTCTCCCGGAGTTTGAGAGATTTGGACGTGAAAGGGTACCAATCTTGTCGGGGATCGGGAACCCTTCGCCAGAATGTCCAAAGTTTCAGCGGGGTTTCCAAAATGTTGAAAGGAACTCGAACCATGTCAACCTTGGTTTTGAGAATCTCTCCCGGAGTTTGAGAGATTTGGACGTGAAAGGGTACCAGTCTTGTCGGGGATGGGGAACCCTTCGCGAGAATGTCCAAAGTTTCAGCGGATTTCCAAAATGTTGAAAGGAACTCGAAACATGTCAACCTTGGTTTTGACAATCTCTCCCGGAGTTTGAGAGATTTGGACGTGAAAGAATACCAATCTTGTCGGGGATTGGGAACCCTTCGCGAGAATGTCCAAAGTTTCAGCGGGATTTCCAAAATGTTGAAAGGAACTCGAAACATGTCAACCTTGGTTTTGAGAATCTCTCCCGGACTTTGAGAGATTTGGACGTGAAAGGGTACCAATCTTGTCGGGGATTGGGACCCCTTCGCGAGAATGTCCAAAGTTTCAGCGGGATTTCCAAAATGTTGAAAGGAACTCGAACCATGTCAACCTTGGTTTTGAGAATCTCTCCCGGAGTTTGAGAGATTTGGACGTGAAAGGGTACCAATCTTGTGGGGGATTGGGAACGCCTCGCGAGAATGCCAAAAGTTTCAGCGGGATTTTCAAAATGTTGAAAGGAACTCGAAACATGTCAACCTTGGTTTTGAGAATCTCTCCCGGAGTTTGAGAGATTTGGACGTGAAAGAATACCAATCTTGTCGGGGATTGGGAACCCTTCGCCAGAATGTCCAAAGTTTCAGCGGGGTTTCCAAAATGTTGAAAGGAACTCGAACCATGTCAACCTTGGTTTTGAGAATCTCTCCCGGACTTTGAGAGATTTGGACGTGAAAGGGTACCAATCTTGTCGGGAATTGGGAACGCCTCGCGAGAATGCCAAAAGTTTCAGCGGGATTTTCAAAATGTTGAAAGGAACTCGAAACATGTCAACCTTGGTTTTGAGAATCTCTCCCCGAGTTTGAGAGATTTGGACGTGAAAGGGTACCAGTCTTGTCGGGGATTGGGAACCCTTCGCGAGAATGTCCAAAGTTTCAGCGGGATTTCCAAAATGTTGAAAGGAACTCGAACCATGTCAACCTTGGTTTTGAGAATCTCTCCCGGAGTTTGAGAGATTTGGACGTGAAAGGGTACCAATCTTGTCGGGGATTGGGAACCCTTCGCGAGAATGTCCAAAGTTTCAGCGGGATTTCCAAAATGTTGAAAGGAACTCGAACCATGTCAACCTTGGTTTTGAGAATCTCTCCCGGAGTTTGAGAGATTTGGACGTGAAAGGGTACCAATCTTGTCGGGGATCGGGAACCCTTCCCGAGAATGTCCAAAGTTTCAGCGGGATTTCCAAAATGTTGAAAGGAACTCGAAACATGTCAACCTTGGTTTTGAGAATCTCTCCCGGAGTTTGAGAGATTTGGACGTGAAAGGGTACCAATCTTGTCGGGGATTGGGAACCCTTCGCGACAATGTCCAAAGTTTCAGCGGGATTTCCAAAATTTTGAAAGGAACTCGAACCATGTCAACCTTGGTTTTGAGAATCTCTCCCGGAGTTTGAGAGATTTGGACGTGAAAGGGTACCAATCTTGTCAGAAATTGGGACCCCGTCGCGAGAATGTCCAAAGTTTCAGCGGGATTTCCAAAATGTTGAAAGGAACTCGAACCATGTCAACCTTGGTTTTGAGAATCTCTCCCGGAGTTTGAGAGATTTGGACGTGAAAGGGTACCAATCTTGTGGGGGATTGGGAACGCCTCGCGAGAATGCCAAAATTTCAGCGGGATTTTCAAAATGTTGAAAGGAACTCGAAACATGTCAACCTTGGTTTTGAGAATCTCTCCCGGAGTTTGAGAGATTTGGACGTGAAAGGGTACCAATCTTGTCGGGGATTGGGAACCCTTCGCGAGAATGTCCAAAGTTTCAGCGGGATTTCCAAAATGTTGAAAGGAACTCGAACCATGTCAACCATGGTTTTGAGAATCTCTCCCGGACTTTGAGAGATTTGGACGTGAAAGGGTACCAATCTTGTCGGGGATTGGGAACCCTTCGCGAGAATGTCCAAAGTTTCAGCGGGATTTCCAAAATGTTGAAAGGAACTCGAACCATGTCAACCTTGGTTTTAAGAATCTCTCCCGGAGTTTGAGAGATTTGGACGTGAAAGGGTACCAATCTTGTCGGGGATTGGGAACCCTTCGCCAGAATGTCCAAAGTTTCAGCGGGGTTTCCAAAATGTTGAAAGGAACTCGAAACATGTCAACCTTGGTTTTGAGAATCTCTCCCGGAGTTTGAGAGATTTGGACGTGAAAGGGTACCAATCTTGTCGGGGATCGGGAACCCTTCGCGAGAATGTCCAAAGTTTCAGCGGGATTTCCAAAATGTTGAAAGGAACTCGAAACATGTCATCCTTGGTTTTGAGAATCTCTCCCGGAGTTTGAGAGATTTGGACGTGAAAGGGTACCAGTCTTGTCGGGGATTGGGAACCCTTCGCCAGAATGTCCAATGTTTCAGCGGGATTTCCAAAATGTTGAAAGGAACTCGAACCATGTCAACCTTGGTTTTGAGAATCTCTCCAGGAGTTTGAGAGATTTGGACGTGAAAGGGTACCAGTCTTGTCGGGGATGGGGAACCCTTCGCGAGAATGTCCAAAGTTTCAGCGGGATTTCCAAAATGTTGAAAGGAACTCGAACCATGTCAACCTTGGTTTTGAGAATCTCTCCCGCAGTCTGAGAGATTTGGACGTGAAAGGGTACCAATCTTGTCGGGGATTGGGAACCCTTCGCGACAATGTCCAAAGTTTCAGCGGGATTTCCAAAATTTTGAAAGGAACTCGAACCATGTCAACCTTGGTTTTGAGAATCTCTCCCGGAGTTTGAGAGATTTGGACGTGAAAGGGTACCAATCTTGTCAGAAATTGGGACCCCGTCGCGAGAATGTCCAAAGTTTCAGCGGGATTTCCAAAATGTTGAAAGGAACTCGAACCATGTCAACCTTGGTTTTGAGAATCTCTCCCGGAGTTTGAGAGATTTGGACGTGAAAGGGTACCAATCTTGTGGGGGATTGGGAACGCCTCGCGAGAATGCCAAAATTTCAGCGGGATTTTCAAAATGTTGAAAGGAACTCGAAACATGTCAACCTTGGTTTTGAGAATCTCTCCCGGAGTTTGAGAGATTTGGACGTGAAAGGGTACCAATCTTGTCGGGGATTGGGAACCCTTCGCGAGAATGTCCAAAGTTTCAGCGGGATTTCCAAAATGTTGAAAGGAACTCGAACCATGTCAACCATGGTTTTGAGAATCTCTCCCGGACTTTGAGAGATTTGGACGTGAAAGGGTACCAATCTTGTCGGGGATTGGGAACCCTTCGCGAGAATGTCCAAAGTTTCAGCGGGATTTCCAAAATGTTGAAAGGAACTCGAACCATGTCAACCTTGGTTTTAAGAATCTCTCCCGGAGTTTGAGAGATTTGGACGTGAAAGGGTACTAATCTTGTCGGGGATTGGGAACCCTTCGCCAGAATGTCCAAAGTTTCAGCGGGGTTTCCAAAATGTTGAAAGGAACTCGAAACATGTCAACCTTGGTTTTGAGAATCTCTCCCGGAGTTTGAGAGATTTGGACGTGAAAGGGTACCAATCTTGTCGGGGATTGGGAACCCTTCGCGAGAATGTCCAAAGTTTCAGCGGGATTTCCAAAATGTTGAAAGGAACTCGAAACATGTCATCCTTGGTTTTGAGAATCTCTCCCGGAGTTTGAGAGATTTGGACGTGAAAGGGTACCAGTCTTGTCGGGGATTGGGAACCCTTCGCCAGAATGTCCAATGTTTCAGCGGGATTTCCAAAATGTTGAAAGGAACTCGAACCATGTCAACCTTGGTTTTGAGAATCTCTCCAGGAGTTTGAGAGATTTGGACGTGAAAGGGTACCAGTCTTGTCGGGGATGGGGAACCCTTCGCGAGAATGTCCAAAGTTTCAGCGGGATTTCCAAAATGTTGAAAGGAACTCGAACCATGTCAACCTTGGTTTTGAGAATCTCTCCCGCAGTCTGAGAGATTTGGACGTGAAAGGGTACCAATCTTGTCGGGGATTGGGAACCCTTCGCGACAATGTCCAAAGTTTCAGCGGGATTTCCAAAATTTTGAAAGGAACTCGAACCATGTCAACCTTGGTTTTGAGAATCTCTCCCGGAGTTTGAGAGATTTGGACGTGAAAGGGTACCAATCTTGTCAGAAATTGGGACCCCGTCGCGAGAATGTCCAAAGTTTCAGCGGGATTTCCAAAATGTTGAAAGGAACTCGAACCATGTCAACCTTGGTTTTGAGAATCTCTCCCGGAGTTTGAGAGATTTGGACGTGAAAGGGTACCAATCTTGTGGGGGATTGGGAACGCCTCGCGAGAATGCCAAAATTTCAGCGGGATTTTCAAAATGTTGAAAGGAACTCGAACCATGTCAACCTTGGTTTTGAGAATCTCTCCCGGAGTTTGAGAGATTTGGACGTGAAAGGGTACCAATCTTGTCGGGGATTGGGAACCCTTCGCGAGAATGTCCAAAGTTTCAGCGGGATTTCCAAAATGTTGAAAGGAACTCGAACCATGTCAACCATGGTTTTGAGAATCTCTCCCGGACTTTGAGAGATTTGGACGTGAAAGGGTACCAATCTTGTCGGGGATTGGGAACCCTTCGCGAGAATGTCCAAAGTTTCAGCGGGATTTCCAAAATGTTGAAAGGAACTCGAACCATGTCAACCTTGGTTTTAAGAATCTCTCCCGGAGTTTGAGAGATTTGGACGTGAAAGGGTACCAATCTTGTCGGGGATTGGGAACCCTTCGCCAGAATGTCCAAAGTTTCAGCGGGGTTTCCAAAATGTTGAAAGGAACTCGAAACATGTCAACCTTGGTTTTGAGAATCTCTCCCGGAGTTTGAGAGATTTGGACGTGAAAGGGTACCAATCTTGTCGGGGATTGGGAACCCTTCGCGAGAATGTCCAAAGTTTCAGCGGGATTTCCAAAATGTTGAAAGGAACTCGAAACATGTCATCCTTGGTTTTGAGAATCTCTCCCGGAGTTTGAGAGATTTGGACGTGAAAGGGTACCAGTCTTGTCGGGGATTGGGAACCCTTCGCCAGAATGTCCAATGTTTCAGCGGGATTTCCAAAATGTTGAAAGGAACTCGAACCATGTCAACCTTGGTTTTGAGAATCTCTCCAGGAGTTTGAGAGATTTGGACGTGAAAGGGTACCAGTCTTGTCGGGGATGGGGAACCCTTCGCGAGAATGTCCAAAGTTTCACCGGGATTTCCAAAATGTTGAAAGGAACTCGAACCATGTCAACCTTGGTTTTGAGAATCTCTCCCGCAGTCTGAGAGATTTGGACGTGAAAGGGTACCAATCTTGTCGGGGATTGGGAACCCTTCGCGAGAATGTCCAAAGTTTCAGCGGGATTTCCAAAATGTTGAAAGGAACTCGAACCATGTCAACCTTGGTTTTGAGAATCTCTCCCGGAGTTTGAGAGATTTGGACGTGAAAGGGTACCAATCTTGTCGGGGATTGGGAACCCTTCGCGAGAATGTCCAAAGTTTCAGCGGGATTTCCAAAATGTTGAAAGGAACTCGAACCATGTCAACCTTGGTTTTGAGAATCTCTCCCGGACTTTGAGAGATTTGGACGTGAAAGGGTACCAATCTTGTCGGGGATTGGGAACCCTTCGCGAGAATGTCCAAAGTTTCAGCGGGATTTCCAAAATGTTGAGAGGAACTCGAACAATGTCAACCTTGGTTTTGAGAATCTCTCCCGGAGTTTGAGAGATTTGGACGTGAAAGGGTACCAATCTTGTCGGGGATCGGGAACCCTTCGCGAGAATGTCCAAAGTTTCAGCGGGATTTCCAAAATGTTGAAAGGAACTCGAACCATGTCAACCTTGGTTTTGAGAATCTCTCCCGGAGTTTGAGAGATTTGGACGTGAAAGGGTACCAATCTTGTCGGGGATTGGGAACCCTTCGCGAGAATGTCCAAAGTTTCAGCGGGATTTCCAAAATGTTGAAAGGAACTCGAAACATGTCAACCTTGGTTTTGAGAATCTCTCCCGGAGTTTGAGAGATTTGGACGTGAAAGGGTACCAATCTTGTCGGGGATTGGGAACCCTTCGCGACAATGTCCAAAGTTTCAGCGGGATTTCCAAAATGTGTAAAGGAACTCGAAACATGTCAACCTTGGTTTTGAGAATCTCTCCCAGAGTTTGAGAGATTTGGACGTGAAAGGGTACCAGTCTTGTCGGGGATCGGGAACCCTTCGCGAGAATGTCCAAAGTTTCAGCGGGATTTCCAAAATGTTGAAAGGAACTCGAACCATGTCAACCTTGGTTTTGAGAATCTCTCCCGGAGTTTGAGAGATTTGGACGTGAAAGGGTACCAATCTTGTTGGGGATTGGGAACCCTTCGCGAGAATGTCCAAAGTTTCAGCGGGATTTCCAAAATGTTGAAAGGAACTCGAACCATGTCAACCTTGGTTTTGAGAATCTCTCCCGGACTTTGAGAGATTTGGACGTGAAAGGGTACCAGTCTTGTCGGGGATGGGGAACCCTTCGCGAGAATGTCCAAAGTTTCAGCGGGATTTCCAAAATGTTGAAAGGAACTCGAACCATGTCAACCTTGGTTTTGAGAATCTCTCCCGGAGTCTGAGAGATTTGGACGTGAAAGGGTACCAATCTTGTCGGGGATTGGGAACACTTCGCGAGAATGTCCAAAGTTTCAGCGGGATTTCCAAAATGTTGAAAGGAACTCGAACCATGTCAACCTTGGTTTTGAGAATCTCTCCCGGAGTTTGAGAGATTTGGACGTGAAAGGGTACCAATCTTGTCGGGGATTGGGAACCCTTCGCGAGAATGTCCAAAGTTTCAGCGGGATTTCCAAAATGTTGAAAGGAACTCGAAACATGTCAACCTTGGTTTTGAGAATCTCTCCCGGACTTTGAGAGATTTGGACGTGAAAGGGTACCAATCTTGTCGGGGATTGGGAACCCTTCGCGAGAATGTCCAAAGTTTCAGCGGGATTTCCAAAATGTTGAAAGGAACTCGAAACATGTCAACCTTGGTTTTGAGAATCTCTCCCGGACTTTGAGAGATTTGGACGTGAAAGGGTACCAATCTTGTCGGGGATTGGGAACCCTTCGCGAGAATGTCCAAAGTTTCAGCGGGATTTCCAAAATGTTGAAAGGAACTCGAACCATGTCAACCTTGGTTTTGAGAATCTCTCCCGGACTTTGAGAGATTTGGACGTGAAAGGGTACCAATCTTGTCGGGGATTGGGAACCCTTCGCGAGAATGTCCAAAGTTTCAGCGGGATTTCCAAAATGTTGAGAGGAACTCGAACAATGTCAACCTTGGTTTTGAGAATCTCTCCCGGAGTTTGAGAGATTTGGACGTGAAAGGGTACCAATCTTGTCGGGGATCGGGAACCCTTCGCGAGAATGTCCAAAGTTTCAGCGGGATTTCCAAAATGTTGAAAGGAACTCGAACCATGTCAACCTTGGTTTTGAGAATCTCTCCCGGAGTTTGAGAGATTTGGACGTGAAAGGGTACCAATCTTGTCGGGGATTGGGAACCCTTCGCGAGAATGTCCAAAGTTTCAGCGGGATTTCCAAAATGTTGAAAGGAACTCGAAACATGTCAACCTTGGTTTTGAGAATCTCTCCCGGACTTTGAGAGATTTGGACGTGAAAGGGTACCAATCTTGTCGGGGATTGGGAACCCTTCGCGACAATGTCCAAAGTTTCAGCGGGATTTCCAAAATGTGTAAAGGAACTCGAAACATGTCAACCTTGGTTTTGAGAATCTCTCCCAGAGTTTGAGAGATTTGGACGTGAAAGGGTACCAGTCTTGTCGGGGATCGGGAACCCTTCGCGAGAATGTCCAAAGTTTCAGCGGGATTTCCAAAATGTTGAAAGGAACTCGAACCATGTCAACCTTGGTTTTGAGAATCTCTCCCGGAGTTTGAGAGATTTGGACGTGAAAGGGTACCAATCTTGTTGGGGATTGGGAACCCTTCGCGAGAATGTCCAAAGTTTCAGCGGGATTTCCAAAATGTTGAAAGGAACTCGAACCATGTCAACCTTGGTTTTGAGAATCTCTCCCGGACTTTGAGAGATTTGGACGTGAAAGGGTACCAGTCTTGTCGGGGATGGGGAACCCTTCGCGAGAATGTCCAAAGTTTCAGCGGGATTTCCAAAATGTTGAAAGGAACTCGAACCATGTCAACCTTGGTTTTGAGAATCTCTCCCGGAGTCTGAGAGATTTGGACGTGAAAGGGTACCAATCTTGTCGGGGATTGGGAACACTTCGCGAGAATGTCCAAAGTTTCAGCGGGATTTCCAAAATGTTGAAAGGAACTCGAACCATGTCAACCTTGGTTTTGAGAATCTCTCCCGGAGTTTGAGAGATTTGGACGTGAAAGGGTACCAATCTTGTCGGGGATTGGGAACCCTTCGCGAGAATGTCCAAAGTTTCAGCGGGATTTCCAAAATGTTGAAAGGAACTCGAAACATGTCAACCTTGGTTTTGAGAATCTCTCCCGGACTTTGAGAGATTTGGACGTGAAAGGGTACCAATCTTGTCGGGGATTGGGAACCCTTCGCGAGAATGTCCAAAGTTTCAGCGGGATTTCCAAAATGTTGAAAGGAACTCGAAACATGTCAACCTTGGTTTTGAGAATCTCTCCCGGACTTTGAGAGATTTGGACGTGAAAGGGTACCAATCTTGTCGGGGATTGGGAACCCTTCGCGAGAATGTCCAAAGTTTCAGCGGGATTTCCAAAATGTTGAAAGGAACTCGAACCATGTCAACCTTGGTTTTGAGAATCTCTCCCGGAGTTTGAGAGATTTGGACGTGAAAGAATACCAATCTTGTCGGGGATTGGGAACCCTTCGCGAGAATGTCCAAAGTTTCAGCGGGATTTCCAAAATGTTGAAAGGAACTCGAAACATGTCATCCTTGGTTTTGAGAATCTCTCCCGGAGTTTGAGAGATTTGGACGTGAAAGGGTACCAATCTTGTCGGGGATCGGGAACCCTTCGCGAGAATGTCCAACGTTTCAGCGGGATTTCCAAAATGTTGAAAGGAACTCGAACCATGTCAACCTTGGTTTTGAGAATCTCTCCCGGAGTTTGAGAGATTTGGACGTGAAAGGGTACCAGTCTTGTCGGGGATGGGGAACCCTTCGCGAGAATGTCCAAAGTTTCAGCGGGATTTCCAAAATGTTGAAAGGAACTCGAACCATGTCAACCTTGGTTTTGAGAATCTCTCCCGCAGTCTGAGAGATTTGGACGTGAAAGGGTACCAATCTTGTCGGGGATTGGGAACCCTTCGCGAGAATGTCCAAAGTTTCAGCGGGATTTCCAAAATGTTGAAAGGAACTCGAACCATGTCAACCTTGGTTTTGAGAATCTCTCCCGGAGTTTGAGAGATTTGGACGTGAAAGTGTACCAATCTTGTCGGGGATTGGGAACCCTTCGCGACAATGTCCAAAGTTTCAGCGGGATTTCCAAAATGTTTAAAGGAACTCGAACAATGTCAACCTTGGTTTTGAGAATCTCTCCCGGAGTTTGAGAGATTTGGACGTGAAAGGGTACCAATCTTGTCGGGGATCGGGAACCCTTCGCGAGAATGTCCAAAGTTTCAGCGGGATTTCCAAAATGTTGAAAGGAACTCGAACCATGTCAACCTTGGTTTTGAGAATCTCTCCCGGAGTTTGAGAGATTTGGACATGAAAGGGTACCAATCTTGTCGGGGATTGGGAACCCTTCGCGACAATGTCCAAAGTTTCAGCGGGATTTCCAAAATGTTGAAAGGAACTCGAACCATGTCAACCTTGGTTTTGAGAATCTCTCCCGGAGTTTGAGAGATTTGGACGTGAAAGGGTACCAATCTTGTCGGGGATTGGGAACCCTTCGCGACAATGTCCAAAGTTTCAGCGGGATTTCCAAAATGTGTAAAGGAACTCGAAACATGTCAACCTTGGTTTTGAGAATCTCTCCCGGAGTTTGAGAGATTTGAATGTGAAAGGGTACCAATCTTGTCGGGGATTGGGAACCCTTCGCGAGAATGTCCAAAGTTTCAGCGGGATTTCCAAAATGTTGAAAGGAACTCGAAACATGTCAACCTTGGTTTTGAGAATCTCTCCCGGAGTTTGAGAGATTTGGACGTGAAAGAATACCAATCTTGTCGGGGATTGGGAACCCTTCGCGACAATGTCCAAAGTTTCAGCGGGATTTCCAAAATGTTGAAAGGAACTCGAAACATGTCAACCTTGGTTTTGAGAATCTCTCCCGGAGTTTGAGAGATTTGGACGTGAAAGGGTACCAATCTTGTCAGGGATAGGGACCCCTTCGCGAGAATGTCCAAAGTTTCAGCGGGATTTCCAAAATGTTGAAAGGAACTCGAACCATGTCAACCTTGGTTTTGAGAATCTCTCCCGGAGTTTGAGAGATTTGGACGTGAAAGGGTACCAATCTTGTCGGGGATTGGGAACGCCTCACGAGAATGCCAAAAGTTTCAGCGGGATTTTCAAAATGTTGAAAGGAACTCGAAACATGTCAACCTTGGTTTTGAGAATCTCTCCCGGAGTTTGAGAGATTTGGACGTGAAAGGGTACCAATCTTGTCGGGGATTGGGAACCCTTCGCGAGAATGTCCAACGTTTCAGCGGGATTTCCAAAATGTTGAAAGGAACTCGAACCATGTCAACCTTGGTTTTGAGAATCTCTCCCGGAGTTTGAGAGATTTGGACGTGAAAGGGTACCAATCTTGTCGGGGATTGGGAACCCTTCGCGAGAATGTCCAAAGTTTCAGCGGGATTTCCAAAATGTTGAAAGGAACTCGAACCATGTCAACCTTGGTTTTGAGAATCTCTCCCGGAGTTTGAGAGATTTGGACGTGAAAGGGTACCAGTCTTGTCGGGGATGGGGAACCCTTCGCGAGAATGTCCAAAGTTTCAGCGGGATTTCCAAAATGTTGAAAGGAACTCGAACCATGTCAACCTTGGTTTTGAGAATCTCTCCCGGAGTTTGAGAGATTTGGACGTGAAAGGGTACCAGTCTTGTCGGGGATGGGGAACCCTTCGCGAGAATGTCCAAAGTTTCAGCGGGATTTCCAAAATGTTGAAAGGAACTCGAACCATGTCAACCTTGGTTTTGAGAATCTCTCCCGGAGTTTGAGAGATTTGGACGTGAAAGGGTACCAATCTTGTCGGGGATGGGGAACCCTTCGCGAGAATGTCCAAAGTTTCAGCGGGATTTCCAAAATGTTGAAAGGAACTCAAAACATGTCAACCTTGGTTTTGAGAATCTCTCCCGGAGTTTGAGAGATTTGGACGTGAAAGTGTACAAATCTTGTCGGGATTGGGAACCCTTCGCGACAATGTCCAAAGTTTCAGCGGGATTTCCAAAATGTTGAAAGGAACTCGAAACATGTCAACCTTGGTTTTGAGAATCTCTCCCGGAGTTTGAGAGATTTGGACGTGAAAGGGTACCAATCTCGTCGGGGATTGGGAACCCTTCGCGAGAATGTCCAAAGTTTCAGCGGGATTTCCAAAATGTTTAAAGGAACTCGAACCATGTCAACCTTGGTTTTGAGAATCTCTCCCGGAGTTTGAGAGATTTGGACGTGAAAGGGTACCAATCTCGTCGGGGATTGGGAACCCTTCGCGAGAATGTCCAAAGTTTCAGCGGGATTTCCAAAATGTTGAAAGGAACTCGAACCATGTCAACCTTGGTTTTGAGAATCTCTCCCGGAGTTTGAGAGATTTGGACGTGAAAGGGTACCAATCTTGTCGGGGATTGGGAACCCTTCGCCAGAATGTCCAAAGTTTCAGCGGGGTTTCCAAAATGTTGAAAGGAACTGGAACCATGTCAACCTTGGTTTTGAGAATCTCTCCCGGAGTTTGAGAGATTTGGACGTGAAAGGGTACCAATCTTGTCGGGGATTGGGAACGCCTCACGAGAATGCCAAAAGTTTCAGCGGGATTTTCAAAATGTTGAAAGGAACTCGAAACATGTCAACCTTGGTTTTGAGAATCTCTCCCGGAGTTTGAGAGATTTGGACGTGAAAGGGTACCAGTCTTGTCGGGGATCGGGAACCCTTCGCGAGAATGTCCAACGTTTCAGCGGGATTTCCAAAATGTTGAAAGGAACTCGAACCATGTCAACCTTGGTTTTGAGAATCTCTCCCGGAGTTTGAGAGATTTGGACGTGAAAGGGTAACAATCTTGTTGGGGATTGGGAACCCTTCGCGAGAATGTCCAAAGTTTCAGCGGGATTTCCAAAATGTTGAAAGGAACTCGAACCATGTCAACCTTGGTTTTGAGAATCTCTCCCGGAGTTTGAGAGATTTGGACGTGAAAGGGTACCAGTCTTGTCGGGGATGGGGAACCCTTCGCGAGAATGTCCAAAGTTTCAGCGGGATTTCCAAAATGTTGAAAGGAACTCGAACCATGTCAACCTTGGTTTTGAGAATCTCTCCCGGAGTCTGAGAGATTTGGACGTGAAAGGGTACCAATCTTGTCGGGGATTGGGAACCCTTCGCGAGAATGTCCAAAGTTTCACCGGGATTTCCAAAATGTTGAAAGGAACTCGAACCATGTCAACCTTGGTTTTGAGAATCTCTCCCGGAGTTTGAGAGATTTGGACGTGAAAGGGTACCAATCTTGTCGGGGATTGGGAACCCTTCGCGAGAATGTCCAAAGTTTCAGCGGGATTTCCAAAATGTTGAAAGGAACTCGAAACATGTCAACCTTGGTTTTGAGAATCTCTCCCGGACTTTGAGAGATTTGGACGTGAAAGGGTACCAATCTTGTCGGGGATTGGGAACCCTTCGCGAGAATGTCCAAAGTTTCAGCGGGATTTCCAAAATGTTGAAAGGAACTCGAACCATGTCAACCTTGGTTTTGAGAATCTCTCCCAGAGTTTGAGAGATTTGGACGTGAAAGAATACCAATCTTGTCGGGGATTGGGAACCCTTCGTGAGAATGTCCAAAGTTTCAGCGGGATTTCCAAAATGTTGAAAGGAACTCGAACCATGTCAACCTTGGTTTTGAGAATCTCTCCCGGAGTTTGAGAGATTTGGACGTGAAAGGGTACCAATCTTGTCGGGGATGGGGAACCCTTCGCGACAATGTCCAAAGTTTCAGCGGGATTTCCAAAATGTTGAAAGGAACTCGAACCATGTCAACCTTGGTTTTGAGAATCTCTCCCGGAGTTTGAGAGATTTGGACGTGAAAGGGTACCAATCTTGTCGGGGATTGGGAACCCTTCGCGAGAATGTCCAAAGTTTCAGCGGGATTTCCAAAATGTTGAAAGGAACTCGAAACATGTCAACCTTGGTTTTGAGAATCTCTCCCGGAGTTTGAGAGATTTGGACGTGAAAGGGTACCAATCTTGTCGGGATTGGGAACCCTTCGCGACAATGTCCAAAGTTTCAGCGGGATTTCCAAAATGTTGAAAGGAACTCGAAACATGTCAACCTTGGTTTTGAGAATCTCTCCCGGAGTTTGAGAGATTTGGACGTGAAAGGGTACCAATCTTGTCGGGGATTGGGAACCCTTCGCGAGAATGTCCAAAGTTTCAGCGGGATTTCCAAAATGTTTAAAGGAACTCGAACGATGTCAACCTTGGTTTTGAGAATCTCTCCCGGAGTTTGAGAGATTTGGACGTGAAAGGGTACCAATCTTGTCGGGGATTGGGAACCCTTCGCGAGAATGTACAAAGTTTCAGCGGGATTTCCAAAATGTTGAAAGGAACTCGAACCATGTCAACCTTGGTTTTGAGAATCTCTCCCGGAGTTTGAGAGATTTGGACGTGAAAGGGTACCAATCTTGTCGGGGATTGGGAACCCTTCGCGAGAATGTCCAAAGTTTCAGCGGGATTTCCAAAATGTTGAAAGGAACTCGAAACATGTCAACCTTGGTTTTGAGAATCTCTCCCGGACTTTGAGAGATTTGGACGTGAAAGGGTACCAATCTTGTCGGGGATTGGGAACCCTTCGCGAGAATGTCCAAAGTTTCAGCGGGATTTCCAAAATGTTGAGAGGAACTCGAACAATGTCAACCTTGGTTTTGAGAATCTCTCCCGGAGTTTGAGAGATTTGGACGTGAAAGGGTACCAATCTTGTCGGGGATCGGGAACCCTTCGCGAGAATGTCCAAAGTTTCAGCGGGATTTCCAAAATGTTGAAAGGAACTCGAACCATGTCAACCTTGGTTTTGAGAATCTCTCCCGGAGTTTGAGAGATTTGGACGTGAAAGGGTACCAATCTTGTCGGGGATTGGGAACCCTTCGCGAGAATGTCCAAAGTTTCAGCGGGATTTCCAAAATGTTGAAAGGAACTCGAACCATGTCAACCTTGGTTTTGAGAATCTCTCCCGGAGTTTGAGAGATTTGGACGTGAAAGGGTACCAGTCTTGTCGGGGATTGGGAACCCTTCGCGACAATGTCCAAAGTTTCAGCGGGATTTCCAAAATGTGTAAAGGAACTCGAAACATGTCAACCTTGGTTTTGAGAATCTCTCCCGGAGTTTGAGAGATTTGAACGTGAAAGTGTACCAATCTTGTCGGGGATTGGGAACCCTTCGCGAGAATGTCCAAAGTTTCAGCGGGATTTCCAAAATGTTGAAAGGAACTCGAAACATGTCAACCTTGGTTTTGAGAATCTCTCCCGGAGTTTGAGAGATTTGGACGTGAAAGGGTACGAATCTTGTCGGGGATTGGGAACCCTTCGCGAGAATGTCCAAAGTTTCAGCGGGATTTCCAAAATGTTGAAAGGAACTCGAAACATGTCAACCTTGGTTTTGAGAATCTCTCCCGGAGTTTGAGAGATTTGTACGTGAAAGGGTACCAATCTCGTCGGGGATTGGGAACCCTTCGCGAGAATGTCCAACGTTTCAGCGGGATTTCCAAAATGTTGAAAGGAACTCGAAACATGTCAACCTTGGTTTTGAGAATCTCTCCCGGAGTTTGAGAGATTTGGACGTGAAAGGGTACCAATCTTGTCGGGGATTGGGAACCCTTCGCGAGAATGTCCAAAGTTTCAGCGGGATTTCCAAAATGTTGAAAGGAACTCGAAACATGTCAACCTTGGTTTTGAGAATCTCTCCCGGAGTTTGAGAGATTTGGACGTGAAAGGGTACCAATCTTGTCGGGGATTGGGAACCCTTCGCGAGAATGTCCAAAGTTTCAGCGGGATTTCCAAAATGTTGAAAGGAACTCGAAACATGTGAACCTTGGTTTTGAGAATCTCTCCCGGAGTTTGAGAGATTTGAACGTGAAAGGGTACCAATCTCGTCGGGGATTGGGAACCCTTCGCGTAAAATGTCCAAAGTTTCAGCGGGATTTCTAAAATGTTGAAAGGAACTCGAACCATGTCAACCTTGGTTTTGAGAATCTCTCCCGGAGTTTGAGAGATTTGGACGTGAAAGGGTACCAATCTTGACGGGGATTGGGAACCCTTCGCGAGAATGTCCAAAGTTTCAGCGGGATTTCCAAAATGTTGAAAGGAACTCGAAACATGTCAACCTTGGTTTTGAGAATCTCTCCCGGAGTTTGAGAGATTTGGACGTGAAAGGGTACCAATCTTGTCGGGGATTGGGAACCCTTCGCGAGAATGTACAAAGTTTCAGCGGGATTTCCAAAATGTTGAAAGGAACTCGAAACATGTCAACCTTGGTTTTGAGAATCTCTCCCGGAGTTTGAGAGATTTGGACGTGAAAGGGTACCAATCTTGTCGGGGATTGGGAACCCTTCGCGAGAATGTCCAAAGTTTCAGCGGGATTTCCAAAATGTTGAAAGGAACTCGAAACATGTCAACCTTGGTTTTGAGAATCTCTCCCGGAGTTTGAGAGATTTGAACGTGAAAGGGTACCAATCTTGTCGGGGATTGGGAACCCTTCGCGAGAATGTCCAAAGTTTCAGCGGGATTTCCAAAATGTTGAAAGGAACTCGAACCATGTCAACCTTGGTTTTGAGAATCTCTCCCGGAGTTTGAGAGATTTGGACGTGAAAGGGTACCAATCTTGACGGGGATTGGGAACCCTTCGACAGAATGTCCAAAGTTTCAGCGGGATTTCCAAAATGTTGAAAGGAACTCGAACCATGTCAACCTTGGTTTTGAGAATCTCTCCCGGAGTTTGAGAGATTTGGACGTGAAAGGGTACCAATCTTGTCGGGGATTGGGAACCCTTCGCGAGAATGTCCAAAGTTTCAGCGGGATTTCCAAAATGTTGAAAGGAACTCGAACCATGTCAACCTTGGTTTTGAGAATCTCTCCCGGAGTTTGAGAGATTTGGACGTGAAAGGGTGCCAATCTTGTCGTGGATTGGGAACCCTTCGCGACAATGTCCAAAGTTTCAGCGGGGTTTCCAAAATGTTGAAAGGAACTCGAAACATGTCAACCTTGGTTTTGAGAATCTCTCCCGGAGTTTGAGAGATTTGGACGTGAAAGGGTACCAATCTTGTCGGGGATTGGGAACCCTTCGCGAGAATGTCCAAAGTTTCAGCGGGATTTTTAAAATGTTGAAAGGAACTGGAACCATGTAAACCTTGGTTTTGAGAATCTCTCCCGGAGTTTGAGAGATTTGGACGTGAAAGGGTACCAATCTTGTCGGGGATTGGGAACCCTTCGCGAGAATGTCCAAAGTTTCAGCGGGATTTCCAAAATGTTGAAAGGAACTCGAACCATGTCAACCTTGGTTTTGAGAATCTCTCCCGGAGTTTGAGAGATTTGGACGTGAAAGGGTACCAGTCTTGTCGGGGATTGGGAACCCTTCGCGAGAATGTCCAAAGTTTCAGCGGGATTTCCAAAATGTTGAAAGGAACTCGAAACATGTCAACCTTGGTTTTGAGAATCTCTCCCGGAGTTTGAGAGATTTGGACGTGAAAGGGTACCGATCTTGTCGGGGATTGGGAACCCTTCACGAGAATGTCTAAAGTTTCAGGGGGATTTCCAAAATGTTGAAAGGAACTCGAAACATGTCAACCTTGGTTTTGAGAATCTCCCCCGAAGTTTGAGAGATTTGGACGTGAAAGGGTACCAATCTTGTCGGGGATCGGGTACCCTTCGCAAGAATGTCCAAAGTTTCAGCGGGATTTCCAAAATGTTGAAAGGAACTCGAAAGATGTCAACCTGGTTTTGAGAATCTCTCCCGGAGTTTGAGAGATTTGGACGTGAAAGGGTACCAGTCTTGTCGGGGATCGGGAACCCTTCGCGAGAATGTCCAAAGTTTCAGCGGATTTTCCAAAATGTTGAAAGGAACTCGAAACATGTCAACCTTGGTTTTGAGAATCTCTCCCGGAGTTTGAGAGATTTGGACGTGAAAGAGTACCAGTCTTGTCGGGGATTGGGAACCATACACCAGAATGTCCAAAGTTTCAGCGGGATTTCCAAAATGTTGAAAGGAACTCGAACCATGTCAACCTTGGTTTTGAGAATCTCTCCCGGAGTTTGAGAGATTTGGACGTGAAAGAATACCAATCTTGTCGGGGATTGGGAACCCTTCGCGAGAATGTCCAAAGTTTCAGCGGGATTTCCAAAATGTTGAAAGGAACTCGAAACATGTCATCCTTGGTTTTGAGAATCTCTCCCGGAGTTTGAGAGATTTGGACGTGAAAGGGTACCAATCTTGTCGGGGATTGGGAACCCTTCGCGAGAATGTCCAAAGTTTCAGCGGGATTTCCAAAATGTTGAAAGGAACTCGAACCATGTCAACCTTGGTTTTGAGAATCTCTCCAGGAGTTTGAGAGATTTGGACGTGAAAGGGTTCCAGTCTTGTCGGGGATGGGGAACCCTTCGCGAGAATGTCCAAAGTTTCAGCGGGATTTCCAAAATGTTGAAAGGAACTCGAACTATGTCAACCTTGGTTTTGAGAATCTCTCCCGCAGTCTGAGAGATTTGGACGTGAAAGGGTACCAATCTTGTCGGGGATTGGGAACCCTTCGCGAGAATGTCCAAAGTTTCAGCGGGATTTCCAAAATGTTGAAAGGAACTCGAACCATGTCAACCTTGGTTTTGAGAATCTCTCCCGGAGTTTGAGAGATTTGGACGTGAAAGGGTACCAATCTTGTCGGGGATTGGGAACCCTTCGCGAGAATGTCCAAAGTTTCAGCGGGATTTCCAAAATGTTGAAAGGAACTCGAAACATGTCAACCTTGGTTTTGAGAATCTCTCCCGGACTTTGAGAGATTTGGACGTGAAAGGGTACCAATCTTGACGGGGATTGGGAACCCTTCGCGAGAATGTCCAAAGTTTCAGCGGGATTTCCAAAATGTTGAGAGGAACTCGAACAATGTCAACCTTGGTTTTGAGAATCTCTCCCGGAGTTTGAGAGATTTGGACGTGAAAGGGTACCAATCTTGTCGGGGATTGGGAACCCTTCGCGAGAATGTCCAAAGTTTCAGCGGGATTTCCAAAATGTTGAAAGGAACTCGAACCATGTTAACCTTGGTTTTGAGAATCTCTCCCGGAGTTTGAGAGATTTGGACGTGAAAGAATACCAATCTTGTCGGGGATTGGGAACCCTTCGCGAGAATGTCCAAAGTTTCAGCGGGATTTCCAAAATGTTGAAAGGAACTCGAAACATGTCATCCTTGGTTTTGAGAATCTCTCCCGGAGTTTGAGAGATTTGGACGTGAAAGGGTACCAATCTTGTCGGGGATTGGGAACCCTTCGCGAGAATGTCCAAAGTTTCAGCGGGATTTCCAAAATGTTGAAAGGAACTCGAACCATGTCAACCTTGGTTTTGAGAATCTCTCCCGGACTTTGAGAGATTTGGACGTGAAAGGGTACCAGTCTTGTCGGGGATGGGGAACCCTTCGCGAGAATGTCCAAAGTTTCAGCGGGATTTCCAAAATGTTGAAAGGAACTCGAACCATGTCAACCTTGGTTTTGAGAATCTCTCCCGCAGTCTGAGAGATTTGGACGTGAAAGGGTACCAATCTTGTCGGGGGTTGGGAACCCTTCGCGAGAATGTCCAAAGTTTCAGCGGGATTTCCAAAATGTTGAAAGGAACTCGAACCATGTCAACCTTGGTTTTGAGAATCTCTCCCGGAGTTTGAGAGATTTGGACGTGAAAGGGTACCAATCTTGTCGGGGATTGGGAACCCTTCGCGAGAATGTCCAAAGTTTCAGCGGGATTTCCAAAATGTTGAAAGGAACTCGAAACATGTCAACCTTGGTTTTGAGAATCTCTCCCGGACTTTGAGAGATTTGGACGTGAAAGGGTACCAATCTTGTCGGGGATTGGGAACCCTTCGCGAGAATGTCCAAAGTTTCAGCGGGATTTCCAAAATGTTGAGAGGAACTCGAACAATGTCAACCTTGGTTTTGAGAATCTCTCCCGGAGTTTGAGAGATTTGGACGTGAAAGGGTACCAATCTTGTCGGGGATCGGGAACCCTTCGCGAGAATGTCCAAAGTTTCAGCGGGATTTCCAAAATGTTGAAAGGAACTCGAACCATGTCAACCTTGGTTTTGAGAATCTCTCCCGGAGTTTGAGAGATTTGGACGTGAAAGGGTACCAATCTTGTCGGGGATTGGGAACCCTTCGCGAGAATGTCCAAAGTTTCAGCGGGATTTCCAAAATGTTGAAAGGAACTCGAACCATGTCAACCTTGGTTTTGAGAATCTCTCCCGGAGTTTGAGAGATTTGGACGTGAAAGGGTACCAATCTTGTCGGGGATTGGGAACCCTTCGCGACAATGTCCAAAGTTTCAGCGGGATTTCCAAAATGTGTAAAGGAACTCGAAACATGTCAACCTTGGTTTTGAGAATCTCTCCCGGAGTTTGAGAGATTTGAACGTGAAAGGGTACCAATCTTGTCGGGGATTGGGAACCCTTCGCGAGAATGTCCAAAGTTTCAGCGGGATTTCCAAAATGTTGAAAGGAACTCGAAACATGTCAACCTTGGTTTTGAGAATCTCTCCCGGACTTTGAGAGATTTGGACGTGAAAGGGTACGAATCTTGTCGGGGATTGGGAACCCTTCGCGAGAATGTCCAAAGTTTCAGCGGGATTTCCAAAATGTTGAAAGGAACTCGAAACATGTCAACCTTGGTTTTGAGAATCTCTCCCGGAGTTTGAGAGATTTGTACGTGAAAGGGTACCAATCTCGTCGGGGATTGGGAACCCTTCGCGAGAATGTCCAAAGTTTCAGCGGGATTTCCAAAATGTTGAAAGGAACTCGAAACATGTGAACCTTGGTTTTGAGAATCTCTCCCGGAGTTTGAGAGATTTGAACGTGAAAGGGTACCAATCTCGTCGGGGATTGGGAACCCTTCGCGTAAAATGTCCAAAGTTTCAGCGGGATTTCCAAAATGTTGAAAGGAACTCGAACCATGTCAACCTTGGTTTTGAGAATCTCTCCCGGAGTTTGAGAGATTTGGACGTGAAAGGGTACCAATCTTGACGGGGATTGGGAACCCTTCGACAGAATGTCCAAAGTTTCAGCGGGATTTCCAAAATGTTGAAAGGAACTCGAACCATGTCAACCTTGGTTTTGAGAATCTCTCCCGGAGTTTGAGAGATTTGGACGTGAAAGGGTACCAATCTTGACGGGGATTGGGAACCCTTCGACAGAATGTCCAAAGTTTCAGCGGGATTTCCAAAATGTTGAAAGGAACTCGAACCATGTCAACCTTGGTTTTGAGAATCTCTCCCGGAGTTTGAGAGATTTGGACGTGAAAGGGTACCAATCTTTTCGGGGATTGGGAACCCTTCGCGAGAATGTCCAAAGTTTCAGCGGGATTTCCAAAATGTTGAAAGGAACTCGAACCATGTCAACCTTGGTTTTGAGAATCTCTTCCGGAGTTTGAGAGATTTGGACGTGAAAGGGTACCAATCTTGTCGTGGATTGGGAACCCTTCGCGACAATGTCCAAAGTTTCAGCGGGGTTTCCAAAATGTTGAAAGGAACTCGAAACATGTCAACCTTGGTTTTGAGAATCTCTCCCGGAGTTTGAGAGATTTGGACGTGAAAGGGTACCAATCTTGTCGGGGATTGGGAACCCTTCGCGAGAATGTCCAAAGTTTCAGCGGGATTTTTAAAATGTTGAAAGGAACTGGAACCATGTCAACCTTGGTTTTGAGAATCTCTCCCGGAGTTTGAGAGATTTGGACGTGAAAGGGTACCAATCTTGTCGGGGATTGGGAACCCTTCGCGAGAATGTCCAAAGTTTCAGCGGGATTTCCAAAATGTTGAAAGGAACTCGAACCATGTCAACCTTGGTTTTGAGAATCTCTCCCGGAGTTTGAGAGATTTGGACGTGAAAGGGTACGAGTCTTGTCGGGGATTGGGAACCCTTCGCGACAATGTCCAAAATTTCAGCGGGATTTCCAAAATGTTGAAAGGAACTCGAAACATGTCAACCTTGGTTTTGAGAATCTCTCCCGGAGTTTGAGAGATTTGGACGTGAAAGGGTACCGATCTTGTCGGGGATTGGGAACCCTTCACGAGAATGTCTAAAGTTTCAGCGGGATTTCCAAAATGTTGAAAGGAACTCGAAACATGTCAACCTTGGTTTTGAGAATCTCCCCCGAAGTTTGAGAGATTTGGACGTGAAAGGGTACCAATCTTGTCGGGGATCGGGTACCCTTCGCAAGAATGTCCAAAGTTTCAGCGGGATTTCCAAAATGTTGAAAGGAACACGAAAGATGTCAACCTGGTTTTGAGAATCTCTCCCGGAGTTTGAGAGATTTGGACGTGAAAGGGTACCAGTCTTGTCGGGGATCGGGAACCCTTCGCGAGAATGTCCAAAGTTTCAGCGGATTTTCCAAAATGTTGAAAGGAACTCGAAACATGTCAACCTTGGTTTTGAGAATCTCTCCCGGAGTTTGAGAGATTTGGACGTGAAAGGGTACCAGTCTTGTCGGGGATTGGGAACCCTTCGCGAGAATGTCCAAAGTTTCAGCGGGATTTCCAAAATGTTGAAAGGAACTCGAACCATGTCAACCTTGGTTTTGAGAATCTCTCCCGGAGTTTGAGAGATTTGGACGTGAAAGAATACCAATCTTGTCGGGGATTGGGAACCCTTCGCGAGAATGTCCAAAGTTTCAGCGGGATTTCCAAAATGTTGAAAGGAACTCGAAACATGTCATCCTTGGTTTTGAGAATCTCTCCCGGAGTTTGAGAGATTTGGACGTGAAAGGGTACCAATCTTGTCGGGGATTGGGAACCCTTCGCGAGAATGTCCAAAGTTTCAGCGGGATTTCCAAAATGTTGAAAGGAACTCGAACCATGTCAACCTTGGTTTTGAGAATCTCTCCAGGAGTTTGAGAGATTTGGACGTGAAAGGGTTCCAGTCTTGTCGGGGATGGGGAACCCTTCGCGAGAATGTCCAAAGTTTCAGCGGGATTTCCAAAATGTTGAAAGGAACTCGAACCATGTCAACCTTGGTTTTGAGAATCTCTCCCGCAGTCTGAGAGATTTGGACGTGAAAGGGTACCAATCTTGTCGGGGATTGGGAACCCTTCGCGAGAATGTCCAAAGTTTCAGCGGGATTTTTAAAATGTTGAAAGGAACTGGAACCATGTCAACCTTGGTTTTGAGAATCTCTCCCGGAGTTTGAGAGATTTGGACGTGAAAGGGTACCAATCTTGTCGGGGATTGGGAACCCTTCGCGAGAATGTCCAAAGTTTCAGCGGGATTTCCAAAATGTTGAAAGGAACTCGAACCATGTCAACCTTGGTTTTGAGAATCTCTCCCGGAGTTTGAGAGATTTGGACGTGAAAGGGTACGAGTCTTGTCGGGGATTGGGAACCCTTCGCGACAATGTCCAAAATTTCAGCGGGATTTCCAAAATGTTGAAAGGAACTCGAAACATGTCAACCTTGGTTTTGAGAATCTCTCCCGGAGTTTGAGAGATTTGGACGTGAAAGGGTACCGATCTTGTCGGGGATTGGGAACCCTTCACGAGAATGTCTAAAGTTTCAGCGGGATTTCCAAAATGTTGAAAGGAACTCGAAACATGTCAACCTTGGTTTTGAGAATCTCCCCCGAAGTTTGAGAGATTTGGACGTGAAAGGGTACCAATCTTGTCGGGGATCGGGTACCCTTCGCAAGAATGTCCAAAGTTTCAGCGGGATTTCCAAAATGTTGAAAGGAACACGAAAGATGTCAACCTGGTTTTGAGAATCTCTCCCGGAGTTTGAGAGATTTGGACGTGAAAGGGTACCAGTCTTGTCGGGGATCGGGAACCCTTCGCGAGAATGTCCAAAGTTTCAGCGGATTTTCCAAAATGTTGAAAGGAACTCGAAACATGTCAACCTTGGTTTTGAGAATCTCTCCCGGAGTTTGAGAGATTTGGACGTGAAAGGGTACCAGTCTTGTCGGGGATTGGGAACCCTTCGCGAGAATGTCCAAAGTTTCAGCGGGATTTCCAAAATGTTGAAAGGAACTCGAACCATGTCAACCTTGGTTTTGAGAATCTCTCCCGGAGTTTGAGAGATTTGGACGTGAAAGAATACCAATCTTGTCGGGGATTGGGAACCCTTCGCGAGAATGTCCAAAGTTTCAGCGGGATTTCCAAAATGTTGAAAGGAACTCGAAACATGTCATCCTTGGTTTTGAGAATCTCTCCCGGAGTTTGAGAGATTTGGACGTGAAAGGGTACCAATCTTGTCGGGGATTGGGAACCCTTCGCGAGAATGTCCAAAGTTTCAGCGGGATTTCCAAAATGTTGAAAGGAACTCGAACCATGTCAACCTTGGTTTTGAGAATCTCTCCAGGAGTTTGAGAGATTTGGACGTGAAAGGGTTCCAGTCTTGTCGGGGATGGGGAACCCTTCGCGAGAATGTCCAAAGTTTCAGCGGGATTTCCAAAATGTTGAAAGGAACTCGAACCATGTCAACCTTGGTTTTGAGAATCTCTCCCGCAGTCTGAGAGATTTGGACGTGAAAGGGTACCAATCTTGTCGGGGATTGGGAACCCTTCGCGAGAATGTCCAAAGTTTCAGCGGGATTTCCAAAATGTTGAAAGGAACTCGAACCATGTCAACCTTGGTTTTGAGAATCTCTCCCGGAGTTTGAGAGATTTGGACGTGAAAGGGTACCAATCTTGTCGGGGATTGGGAACCCTTCGCGAGAATGTCCAAAGTTTCAGCGGGATTTCCAAAATGTTGAAAGGAACTCGAAACATGTCAACCTTGGTTTTGAGAATCTCTCCCGGACTTTGAGAGATTTGGACGTGAAAGGGTACCAATCTTGCCGGGGATTGGGAACCCTTCGCGATAATGTCCAAAGTTTCAGCGGGATTTCCAAAATGTTGAGAGGAACTCGAACAATGTCAACCTTGGTTTTGAGAATCTCTCCCGGAGTTTGAGAGATTTGGACGTGAAAGGGTACCAATCTTGTCGGGGATCGGGAACCCTTCGCGAGAATGTCCAAAGTTTCAGCGGGATTTCCAAAATGTTGAAAGGAACTCGAACCATGTCAACCTTGGTTTTGAGAATCTCTCCCGGAGTTTGAGAGATTTGGACGTGAAAGGGTACCAATCTTGTCGGGGATTGGGAACCCTTCGCGAGAATGTCCAAAGTTTCAGCGGGATTTCCAAAATGTTGAAAGGAACTCGAAACATGTCAACCTTGGTTTTGAGAATCTCTCCCGGAGTTTGAGAGATTTGGACGTGAAAGGGTACCAATCTTGTCGGGGATTGGGAACCCTTCGCGACAATGTCCAAAGTTTCAGCGGGATTTCCAAAATGTGTAAAGGAACTCGAAACATGTCAACCTTGGTTTTGAGAATCTCTCCCGGAGTTTGAGAGATTTGAACGTGAAAGGGTACCAATCTTGTCGGGGATTGGGAACCCTTCGCGAGAATGTCCAAAGTTTCAGCGGGATTTCCAAAATGTTGAAAGGAACTCGAAACATGTCAACCTTGGTTTTGAGAATCTCTCCCGGAGTTTGAGAGATTTGGACGTGAAAGAATACCAATCTTGTCGGGGATTGGGAACCCTTCGCGAGAATGTCCAAAGTTTCAGCGGGATTTCCAAAATGTTGAAAGGAACTCGAAACATGTCAACCTTGGTTTTGAGAATCTCTCCCGGAGTTTGAGAGATTTGGATGTGAAAGGGTACCAATCTTGTCGGGGATTGGGAACCCTTCGCCAGAATGTCCAAAGTTTCAGCGGGATTTCCAAAATGTTGAAAGGAACTCGAAACATGTCAACCTTGGTTTTGAGAATCTCTCCCGGAGTTTGAGAGATTTGGACGTGAAAGGGTACCAATCTTGTCGGGGATTGGGAACCCTTCGCCAGAATGTCCAAAGTTTCAGCGGGGTTTCCAAAATGTTGAAAGGAACTCGAACCATGTCAACCTTGGTTTTGAGAATCTCTCCCGGAGTTTGAGAGATTTGGACGTGAAAGGGTACCAATCTTGTCGGGGATTGGGAACGCCTCGCGAGAATGCCAAAAGTTTCAGCGGGATTTTCAAAATGTTGAAAGGAACTCGAAACATGTCAACCTTGGTTTTGAGAATCTCTCCCGGAGTTTGAGAGATTTGGACGTGAAAGGGTACCAGTCTTGTCGGGGATCGGGAACCCTTCGCGAGAATGTCCAAAGTTTCAGCGGGATTTCCAAAATGTTGAAAGGAACTCGAACCATGTCAACCTTGGTTTTGAGAATCTCTCCCGGAGTTTGAGAGATTTGGACGTGAAAGGGTACCAATCTTGTTGGGGATTGGGAACCCTTCGCGAGAATGTCCAAAGTTTCAGCGGGATTTCCAAAATGTTGAAAGGAACTCGAACCATGTCAACCTTGGTTTTGAGAATCTCTCCCGGACTTTGAGAGATTTGGACGTGAAAGGGTACCAGTCTTGTCGGGGATGGGGAACCCTTCGCGAGAATGTCCAAAGTTTCAGCGGGATTTCCAAAATGTTGAAAGGAACTCGAACCATGTCAACCTTGGTTTTGAGAATCTCTCCCGGAGTCTGAGAGATTTGGACGTGAAAGGGTACCAATCTTGTCGGGGATTGGGAACACTTCGCGAGAATGTCCAAAGTTTCAGCGGGATTTCCAAAATGTTGAAAGGAACTCGAACCATGTCAACCTTGGTTTTGAGAATCTCTCCCGCAGTCTGAGAGATTTGGACGTGAAAGGGTACCAATCTTGTCGGGGATTGGGAACCCTTCGCGAGAATGTCCAAAGTTTCAGCGGGATTTCCAAAATGTTGAAAGGAACTCGAACCATGTCAACCTTGGTTTTGAGAATCTCTCCCGGAGTTTGAGAGATTTGGACGTGAAAGTGTACCAATCTTGTCGGGGATTGGGAACCCTTCGCGAGAATGTCCAAAGTTTCAGCGGGATTTCCAAAATGTTGAGAGGAACTCGAACAATGTCAACCTTGGTTTTGAGAATCTCTCCCGGAGTTTGAGAGATTTGGACGTGAAAGGGTACCAATCTTGTCGGGGATCGGGAACCCTTCGCGAGAATGTCCAAAGTTTCAGCGGGATTTCCAAAATGTTGAAAGGAACTCGAACCATGTCAACCTTGGTTTTGAGAATCTCTCCCGGAGTCTGAGAGATTTGGACTTGAAAGTGTACCAATCTTGTCGGGGATTGGGAACCCTTCGCGACAATGTCCAAAGTTTCAGCGGGATTTCCAAAATGTTGAAAGGAACTCGAACCATGTCAACCTTGGTTTTGAGAATCTCTCCCGGAGTTTGAGAGATTTGGACGTGAAAGGGTACCAATCTTGTCGGGGATTGGGAACCCTTCGCGACAATGTCCAAAGTTTCAGCGGGATTTCCAAAATGTGTAAAGGAACTCGAAACATGTCAACCTTGGTTTTGAGAATCTCTCCCGGAGTTTGAGAGATTTGAACGTGAAAGGGTACCAATCTTGTCGAGGATTGGGAACCCTTCGCGAGAATGTCCAAAGTTTCAGCGGGATTTCCAAAATGTTGAAAGGAACTCGAAACATGTCAACCTTGGTTTTGAGAATCTCTCCCGGAGTTTGAGAGATTTGGACGTGAAAGGGTACGAATCTTGTCGGGGATTGGGAACCCTTCGCGACAATGTCCAAAGTTTCAGCGGGATTTCCAAAATGTTGAAAGGAACTCGAAACATGTCAACCTTGGTTTTGAGAATCTCTCCCGGAGTTTGAGAGATTTGGACGTGAAAGGGTACCAATCTCGTCGGGGATTGGGAACCCTTCGCGAGAATGTCCAAAGTTTCAGCGGGATTTCCAAAATGTTGAAAGGAACTCGAAACATGTCAACCTTGGTTTTGAGAATCTCTCCCGGAGTTTGAGAGATTTGGACGTGAAAGGGTACCAATCTTGTCGGGGATTGGGAACCCTTCGCGAGAATGTCCAAAGTTTCAGCGGGATTTCCAAAATGTTGAAAGGAACTCGAAACATGTCAACCTTGGTTTTGAGAATCTCTCCCGGAGTTTGAGAGATTTGGACGTGAAAGGGTACCAATCTTGACGGGGATTGGGAACCCTTCGACAGAATGTCCAAAGTTTCAGCGGGATTTCCAAAATGTGTAAAGGAACTCGAAACATGTCAACCTTGGTTTTGAGAATCTCTCCCGGAGTTTGAGAGATTTGGACGTGAAAGGGTACCAATCTTTTCAGGGATTGGGGACCGTTCGCGAGAATGTCCAAAGTTTCAGCGGGATTTCCAAAATGTTGAAAGGAACTCGAACCATGTCAACCTTGGTTTTGAGAATCTCTCCCGGAGTTTGAGAGATTTGGACGTGAAAGGGTACCAATCTTGTCGTGGATTGGGAACCCTTCGCGACAATGTCCAAAGTTTCAGCGGGGTTTCCAAAATGTTGAAAGGAACTCGAAACATGTCAACCTTGGTTTTGAGAATCTCTCCCGGAGTTTGAGAGATTTGGACGTGAAAGGGTACCAATCTTGTCGGGGATTGGGAACCCTTCGCGAGAATGTCCAAAGTTTCAGCGGGATTTCCAAAATGTTGAAAGGAACTCGAAACATGTCAACCTTGGTTTTGAGAATCTCTCCCGGAGTTTGAGAGATTTGGACGTGAAAGGGTACCAATCTCGTCGGGGATTGGGAACCCTTCGCGAGAATGTCCAAAGTTTCAGCGGGATTTCCAAAATGTTGAAAGGAACTCGAAACATGTCAACCTTGGTTTTGAGAATCTCTCCCGGAGTTTGAGAGATTTGGACGTGAAAGGGTACCAATCTTGTCGGGGATTGGGAACCCTTCGCGAGAATGTACAAAGTTTCAGCGGGATTTCCAAAATGTTGAAAGGAACTCGAAACATGTCAACCTTGGTTTTGAGAATCTCTCCCGGAGTTTGAGAGATTTGGACGTGAAAGGGTACCAATCTTGACGGGGATTGGGAACCCTTCGACAGAATGTCCAAAGTTTCAGCGGGATTTCCAAAATGTTGAAAGGAACTCGAACCATGTCAACCTTGGTTTTGAGAATCTCTCCCGGAGTTTGAGAGATTTGGACGTGAAAGGGTACCAATCTTTTCGGGGATTGGGAACCCTTCGCGAGAATGTCCAAAGTTTCAGCGGGATTTCCAAAATGTTGAAAGGAACTCGAACCATGTCAACCTTGGTTTTGAGAATCTCTCCCGGACTTTGAGAGATTTGGACGTGAAAGGGTACCAATCTTGTCGTGGATTGGGAACCCTTCGCGACAATGTCCAAAGTTTCAGCGGGGTTTCCAAAATGTTGAAAGGAACTCGAAACATGTCAACCTTGGTTTTGAGAATCTCTCCCGGAGTTTGAGAGATTTGGACGTGAAAGGGTACCAATCTTGTCGGGGATTGGGAACCCTTCGCGAGAATGTCCAAATTTTCAGCGGGATTTTTAAAATGTTGAAAGGAACTGGAACCATGTCAACCTTGGTTTTGAGAATCTCTCCCGGAGTTTGAGAGATTTGGACGTGAAAGGGTACCAATCTTGTCGGGGATTGGGAACCCTTCGCGAGAATGTCCAAAGTTTCAGCGGGATTTCCAAAATGTTGAAAGGAACTCGAACCATGTCAACCTTGGTTTTGAGAATCTCTCCCGGAGTTTGAGAGATTTGGACGTGAAAGGGTACCAATCTTGTCGGGGATTGCGAACCCTTCGCGACAATGTCCAAAGTTTCAGCGGGATTTCCAAAATGTTGAAAGGAACTCGAAACATGTCAACCTTGGTTTTGAGAATCTCTCCCGGAGTTTGAGAGATTTGGACGTGAAAGGGTACCGATCTTGTCGGGGATTGGGAACCCTTCACGAGAATGTCTAAAGTTTCAGGGGGATTTCCAAAATGTTGAAAGGAACTCGAAACATGTCAACCTTGGTTTTGAGAATCTCCCCCGAAGTTTGAGAGATTTGGACGTGAAAGGGTACCAATCTTGTCGGGGATCGGGTACCCTTCGCAAGAATGTCCAAAGTTTCAGCGGGATTTCCAAAATGTTGAAAGGAACTCGAAAGATGTCAACCTGGTTTTGAGAATCTCTCCCGGAGTTTGAGAGATTTGGACGTGAAAGGGTACCAGTCTTGTCGGGGATCGGGAACCCTTCGCGAGAATGTCCAAAGTTTCAGCGGATTTTCCAAAATGTTGAAAGGAACTCGAAACATGTCAACCTTGGTTTTGAGAATCTCTCCCGGAGTTTGAGAGATTTGGACGTGAAAGGGTACCAGTCTTGTCGGGGATTGGGAACCCTTCGCGAGAATGTCCAAAGTTTCAGCGGGATTTCCAAAATGTTGAAAGGAACTCGAACCATGTCAACCTTGGTTTTGAGAATCTCTCCCGGAGTTTGAGAGATTTGGACGTGAAAGGGTGCCAATCTTGTCGGGGATTGGGAACCCTTCGCGAGAATGTCCAAAGTTTCAGCGGGATTTCCAAAATGTTGAAAGGAACTCGAAACATGTCAACCTTGGTTTTGAGAATCTCTCCCGGACTTTGAGAGATTTGGACGTGAAAGGGTACCAATCTTGTCGGGGATTGGGAACCCTTCGCGAGAATGTCCAAAGTTTCAGCGGGGTTTCCAAAATGTGTAAAGGAACTCGAAACATGTCAACCTTGGTTTTGAGAATCTCTCCCGGAGTTTGAGAGATTTGGACGTGAAAGGGTACCAATCTTGTCGGGGATTGGGAACCCTTCGCCAGAATGTCCAAAGTTTCAGCGGGATTTTTAAAATGTTGAAAGGAACTGGAACCATGTCAACATTGGTTTTGAGAATCTCTCCCGGAGTTTGAGAGATTTGGACGTGAAAGGGTACCGATCTTGTCGGGGATTGGGAACCCTTCACGAGAATGTCCAAAGTTTCAGGGGGATTTCCAAAATGTTGAGAGGAACTCGAAACATGTCAACCTTGGTTTTGAGAATCTCTCCCGGAGTTTGAGAGATTTGGACGTGAAAGGGTACCAGTCTTGTCGGGGATTGGGAACCCTTCGCGAGAATGTCCAAAGTTTCAGCGGGATTTCCAAAATGTTGAAAGGAACTCGAACCATGTCAACCTTGGTTTTGAGAATCTCTCCCGGAGTTTGAGAGATTTGGACGTGAAAGGGTACCAGTCTTGTCGGGGATGGGGAACCCTTCGCGAGAATGTCCAAAGTTTCAGCGGGATTTCCAAAATGTTGAAAGGAACTCGAACCATGTCAACCTTGGTTTTGAGAATCTCTCCCGGACTTTGAGAGATTTGGACGTGAAAGGGTACCAATCTTGTCGGGGATCAGGAACCCTTCGCGAGAATGTCCAAAGTTTCAGTGGGATTTCCAAAATGTTGAAAGGAACTCGAAACATGTCAACCTTGGTTTTGAGAATCTCTCCCGGAGTTTGAGAGATTTGGACGTGAAAGTGTACGAATCTTGTCGGGGATTGGGAACCCTTCGCGACAATGTCCAAATTTTCAGCGGGATTTCCAAAATGTTGAAAGGAACTCGAACCATGTCAACCTTGGTTTTGAGAATCTCTCCCGGAGTTTGAGAGATTTGGACGTGAAAGAATACCAATCTTGTCGGGGATTGGGAACCCTTCGCGAGAATGTCCAAAGTTTCAGCGGGATTTCCAAAATGTTGAAAGGAACTCGAAACATGTCAACCTTGGTTTTGAGAATCTCTCCCGGAGTTTGAGAGATTTGAACGTGAAAGGGTACCAATCTCGTCGGGGATTGGGAACCCTTCGCGAGAATGTCCAAAGTTTCAGCGGGATTTCCAAAATGTTGAAAGGAACTCGAACCATGTCAACCTTGGTTTTGAGAATCTCTCCCGGAGTCTGAGAGATTTGGACGTGAAAGGGTACCAATCTTGTCGGGGATTGGGAACCCTTCGCGAGAATGTCCAAAGTTTCAGCGGGATTTCCAAAATGTTGAAAGGAACTCGAACCATGTCAACCTTGGTTTTGAGAATCTCTCCCGGAGTTTGAGAGATTTGGACGTGAAAGGGTACCAATCTTGACGGGGATTGGGAACCCTTCGCGAGAATGTCCAAAGTTTCAGCGGGATTTTTAAAATGTTGAAAGGAACTGGAACCATGTCAACCTTGGTTTTGAGAATCTCTCCCGGAGTCTGAGAGATTTGGACGTGAAAGGGTACCAATCTTGTCGGGGATTGGGAACCCTTCGCGAGAATGTCCAAAGTTTCAGCGGGATTTCCAAAATGTTGAAAGGAACTCGAAACATGTCAACCTTGGTTTTGAGAATCTCTCCCGGAGTTTGAGAGATTTGGACGTGAAAGGGTACCAATCTTGTCGGGGATTGGGAACCCTTCGCGAGAATGTACAAAGTTTCAGCGGGATTTCCAAAATGTTGAAAGGAACTCGAAACATGTCAACCTTGGTTTTGAGAATCTCTCCCGGAGTTTGAGAGATTTGGACGTGAAAGGGTACCAATCTTGACGGGGATTGGGAACCCTTCGACAGAATGTCCAAAGTTTCAGCGGGATTTCCAAAATGTTGAAAGGAACTCGAACCATGTCAACCTTGGTTTTGAGAATCTCTCCCGGAGTTTGAGAGATTTGGACGTGAAAGGGTACCAATCTTTTCGGGGATTGGGAACCCTTCGCGAGAATGTCCAAAGTTTCAGCGGGATTTCCAAAATGTTGAAAGGAACTCGAACCATGTCAACCTTGGTTTTGAGAATCTCTCCCGGAGTTTGAGAGATTTGGACGTGAAAGGGTACCAATCTTGTCGTGGATTGGGAACCCTTCGCGACAATGTCCAAAGTTTCAGCGGGGTTTCCAAAATGTTGAAAGGAACTCGAAACATGTCAACCTTGGTTTTGAGAATCTCTCCCGGAGTTTGAGAGATTTGGACGTGAAAGGGTACCAATCTTGTCGGGGATTGGGAACCCTTCGTGAGAATGTCCAAAGTTTCAGCGGGATTTTTAAAATGTTGAAAGGAACTGGAACCATGTCAACCTTGGTTTTGAGAATCTCTCCTGGAGTTTGAGAGATTTGGACGTGAAAGGGTACCAATCTTGTCGGGGATTGGGAACCCTTCGCGAGAATGTCCAAAGTTTCAGCGGGATTTCCAAAATGTTGAAAGGAACTCGAAACATGTCAACCTTGGTTTTGAGAATCTCTCCCGGAGTTTGAGAGATTTGGACGTGAAAGGGTACCAGTCTTGTCGGGGATTGGGAACCCTTCGCGACAATGTCCAAAGTTTCAGCGGGATTTCCAAAATGTTGAAAGGAACTCGAAACATGTCAACCTTGGTTTTGAGAATCTCTCCCGGAGTTTGAGAGATTTGGACGTGAAAGGGTACCGATCTTGTCGGGGATTGGGAACCCTTCACGAGAATGTCTAAAGTTTCAGGGGGATTTCCAAAATGTTGAAAGGAACTCGAAACATGTCAACCTTGGTTTTGAGAATCTCCCCCGAAGTTTGAGAGATTTGAACGTGAAAGGGTACCAATCTTGTCGGGGATCGGGTACCCTTCGCAAGAATGTCCAAAGTTTCAGCGGGATTTCCAAAATGTTGAAAGGAACTCGAAACATGTCAACCTTGGTTTTGAGAATCTCTCCCGGAGTTTGAGAGATTTGGACGTGAAAGGGTACCAGTCTTGTCGGGGATCGGGAACCCTTCGCGAGAATGTCCAAAGTTTCAGCGGGATTTCCAAAATGTTGAAAGGAACTCGAACCATGTCAACCTTGGTTTTGAGAATCTCTCCCGGAGTTTGAGAGATTTGGACGTGAAAGGGTGCCAATCTTGTCGGGGATTGGGAACCCTTCGCGAGAATGTCCAAAGTTTCAGCGGGATTTCCAAAATGTTGAAAGGAACTGGAACCATGTCAACCTTGGTTTTGAGAATCTCTCCCGGAGTTTGAGAGATTTGGACGTGAAAGGGTACCAATCTTGTCGGGGATTGGGAACCCTTCGCCAGAATGTCCAAAGTTTCAGCGGGGTTTCCAAAATGTGTAAAGGAACTCGAAACATGTCAACCTTGGTTTTGAGAATCTCTCCCGGAGTTTGAGAGATTTGGACGTGAAAGGGTACCAATCTTGTCGGGGATTGGGAACCCTTCGCGAGAATGTCCAAAGTTTCAGCGGGATTTTTAAAATGTTGAAAGGAACTGGAACCATGTCAACATTGGTTTTGAGAATCTCTCCCGGAGTTTGAGAGATTTGGACGTGAAAGGGTACCGATCTTGTCGGGGATTGGGAACCCTTCACGAGAATGTCCAAAGTTTCAGGGGGATTTCCAAAATGTTGAAAGGAACTCGAACCATGTCAACCTTGGTTTTGAGAATCTCTCCCGGAGTTTGAGAGATTTGGACGTGAAAGGGTACCAGTCTTGTCGGGGATTGCGAACCCTTCGCGACAATGTCCAAAGTTTCAGCGGGATTTCCAAAATGTTGAAAGGAACTCGAACCATGTCAACCTTGGTTTTGAGAATCTCTCCCGGAGTTTGAGAGATTTGGACGTGAAAGGGTACCAGTCTTGTCGGGGATGGGGAACCCTTCGCGAGAATGTCCAAAGTTTCAGCGGGATTTCCAAAATGTTGAAAGGAACTCGAACCATGTCAACCTTGGTTTTGAGAATCTCTCCCGGAGTTTGAGAGATTTGGACGTGAAAGGGTACCAATCTTGTCGGGGATCAGGAACCCTTCGCGAGAATGTCCAAAGTTTCAGCGGGATTTCCAAAATGTTGAAAGGAACTGGAACCATGTCAACCTTGGTTTTGAGAATCTCTCCCGGAGTTTGAGAGATTTGGACGTGAAAGGGTACCAATCTTGTCGGGGATTGGGAACCCTTCGCGACAATGTCCAAAGTTTCAGCGGGATTTCCAAAATGTTGAAAGGAACTCGAACCATGTCAACCTTGGTTTTGAGAATCTCTCCCGGAGTTTGAGAGATTTGGACGTGAAAGAATACCAATCTTGTCGGGGATTGGGAACCCTTCGCGAGAATGTCCAAAGTTTCAGCGGGATTTCCAAAATGTTGAAAGGAACTCGAAACATGTCAACCTTGGTTTTGAGAATCTCTCCCGGAGTTTGAGAGATTTGAACGTGAAAGGGTACCAATCTCGTCGGGGATTGGGAACCCTTCGCGAGAATGTCCAAAGTTTCAGCGGGATTTCCAAAATGTTGAAAGGAACTCGAACCATGTCAACCTTGGTTTTGAGAATCTCTCCCGGAGTCTGAGAGATTTGGACGTGAAAGGGTACCAATCTTGTCGGGGATTGGGAACCCTTCGCGAGAATGTCCAAAGTTTCAGCGGGATTTCCAAAATGTTGAAAGGAACTCGAACCATGTCAACCTTGGTTTTGAGAATCTCTCCCGGAGTTTGAGAGATTTGGACGTGAAAGGGTACCAATCTTGACGGGGATTGGGAACCCTTCGCGAGAATGTCCAAAGTTTCAGCGGGATTTCCAAAATGTTGAAAGGAACTCGAACCATGTCAACCTTGGTTTTGAGAATCTCTCCCGGAGTTTGAGAGATTTGGACGTGAAAGAGTACCAATCTTGTCGGGGATTGGGAACCCTTCGCCAGAATGTCCAAAGTTTCAGCGGGGTTTCCAAAATGTTGAAAGGAACTCGAAACATGTCAACCTTGGTTTTGAGAATCTCTCCCGGAGTTTGAGAGATTTGGACGTGAAAGGGTACCAATCTTGACGGGGATTGGGAACCCTTCGCGAGAATGTCCAAAGTTTCAGTGGGATTTTTAAAATGTTGAAAGAAACTGGAACCATGTCAACCTTGGTTTTGAGAATCTCTCCCGGAGTTTGAGAGATTTGGACGTGAAAGGGTACCGATCTTGTCGGGGATTGGGAACCCTTCACGAGAATGTCCAAAGTTTCAGCGGGATTTCCAAAATGTTGAGAGGAACTCGAAACATGTCAACCTTGGTTTTGAGAATCTCTCCCGGAGTTTGAGAGATTTGGACGTGAAAGGGTACCAGTCTTGTCGGGGATTGGGAACCCTTCGCGAGAATGTCCAAAGTTTCAGCGGGATTTCCAAAATGTTGAAAGGAACTCGAACCATGTCAACCTTGGTTTTGAGAATCTCTCCCGGAGTTTGAGAGATTTGGACGTGAAAGGGTACCAGTCTTGTCGGGGATGGGGAACCCTTCGCGAGAATGTCCAAAGTTTCAGCGGGATTTCCAAAATGTTGAAAGGAACTCGAACCATGTCAACCTTGGTTTTGAGAATCTCTCCCGGAGTCTGAGAGATTTGGACGTGAAAGGGTACCAATCTTGTCGGGGATTGGGAACCCTTCGCGAGAATGTCCAAAGATTCAGCGGGATTTCCAAAATGTTGCAAGGAACTCGAACCATGTCAACCTTGGTTTTGAGAATCTCTCCCGGAGTTTGAGAGATTTGGACGTGAAAGGGTACCAATCTTGTCGGGGATTGGGAACCCTTCGCGAGAATGTCCAAAGTTTCAGCGGGATTTCCAAAATGTTGAAAGGAACTCGAACCATGTCAACCTTGGTTTTGAGAATCTCTCCCGGAGTTTGAGAGATTTGGACGTGAAAGGGTACCAATCTTGTCGGGGATTGGGAACCCTTCGCGAGAATGTCCAAAGTTTCAGCGGGATTTTTAAAATGTTGAAAGGAACTGGAACCATGTCAACATTGGTTTTGAGAATCTCTCCCGGAGTTTGAGAGATTTGGACGTGAAAGGGTACCGATCTTGTCGGGGATTGGGAACCCTTCACGAGAATGTCCAAAGTTTCAGGGGGATTTCCAAAATGTTGAGAGGAACTCGAAACATGTCAACCTTGGTTTTGAGAATCTCTCCCGGAGTTTGAGAGATTTGGACGTGAAAGGGTACCAGTCTTGTCGGGGATTGGGAACCCTTCGCGAGAATGTCCAAAGTTTCAGCGGGATTTCCAAAATGTTGAAAGGAACTCGAACCATGTCAACCTTGGTTTTGAGAATCTCTCCCGGAGTTTGAGAGATTTGGACGTGAAAGGGTACCAGTCTTGTCGGGGATGGGGAACCCTTCGCGAGAATGTCCAAAGTTTCAGCGGGATTTCCAAAATGTTGAAAGGAACTCGAACCATGTCAACCTTGGTTTTGAGAATCTCTCCCGGAGTTTGAGAGATTTGGACGTGAAAGGGTACCAATCTTGTCGGGGATCAGGAACCCTTCGCGAGAATGTCCAAAGTTTCAGCGGGATTTCCAAAATGTTGAAAGGAACTGGAACCATGTCAACCTTGGTTTTGAGAATCTCTCCCGGAGTTTGAGAGATTTGGACGTGAAAGGGTACCAATCTTGTCGGGGATTGGGAACCCTTCGCGACAATGTCCAAATTTTCAGCGGGATTTCCAAAATGTTGAAAGGAACTCGAACCATGTCAACCTTGGTTTTGAGAATCTCTCCCGGAGTTTGAGAGATTTGGACGTGAAAGAATACCAATCTTGTCGGGGATTGGGAACCCTTCGCGAGAATGTCCAAAGTTTCAGCGGGATTTCCAAAATGTTGAAAGGAACTCGAAACATGTCAACCTTGGTTTTGAGAATCTCTCCCGGAGTTTGAGAGATTTGAACATGAAAGGGTACCAATCTCGTCGGGGATTGGGAACCCTTCGCGAGAATGTCCAAAGTTTCAGCGGGATTTCCAAAATGTTGAAAGGAACTCGAACCATGTCAACCTTGGTTTTGAGAATCTCTCCCGGAGTCTGAGAGATTTGGACGTGAAAGGGTACCAATCTTGTCGGGGATTGGGAACCCTTCGCGAGAATGTCCAAAGTTTCAGCGGGATTTCCAAAATGTTGAAAGGAACTCGAACCATGTCAACCTTGGTTTTGAGAATCTCTCCCGGAGTTTGAGAGATTTGGACGTGAAAGGGTACCAATCTTGACGGGGATTGGGAACCCTTCGCGAGAATGTCCAAAGTTTCAGCGGGATTTCCAAAATGTTGAAAGGAACTCGAACCATGTCAACCTTGGTTTTGAGAATCTCTCCCGGAGTTTGAGAGATTTGGACGTGAAAGAGTACCAATCTTGTCGGGGATTGGGAACCCTTCGCCAGAATGTCCAAAGTTTCAGCGGGGTTTCCAAAATGTTGAAAGGAACTCGAAACATGTCAACCTTGGTTTTGAGAATCTCTCCCGGAGTTTGAGAGATTTGGACGTGAAAGGGTACCAATCTTGACGGGGATTGGGAACCCTTCGCGAGAATGTCCAAAGTTTCAGTGGGATTTTTAAAATGTTGAAAGAAACTGGAACCATGTCAACCTTGGTTTTGAGAATCTCTCCCGGAGTTTGAGAGATTTGGACGTGAAAGGGTACCGATCTTGTCGGGGATTGGGAACCCTTCACGAGAATGTCCAAAGTTTCAGCGGGATTTCCAAAATGTTGAGAGGAACTCGAAACATGTCAACCTTGGTTTTGAGAATCTCTCCCGGAGTTTGAGAGATTTGGACGTGAAAGGGTACCAGTCTTGTCGGGGATTGGGAACCCTTCGCGAGAATGTCCAAAGTTTCAGCGGGATTTCCAAAATGTTGAAAGGAACTCGAACCATGTCAACCTTGGTTTTGAGAATCTCTCCCGGAGTTTGAGAGATTTGGACGTGAAAGGGTACCAGTCTTGTCGGGGATGGGGAACCCTTCGCGAGAATGTCCAAAGTTTCAGCGGGATTTCCAAAATGTTGAAAGGAACTCGAACCATGTCAACCTTGGTTTTGAGAATCTCTCCCGGAGTTTGAGAGATTTGGACGTGAAAGGGTACCAATCTTGTCGGGGATCAGGAACCCTTCGCGAGAATGTCCAAAGTTTCAGCGGGATTTCCAAAATGTTGAAAGGAACTGGAACCATGTCAACCTTGGTTTTGAGAATCTCTCCCGGAGTTTGAGAGATTTGGACGTGAAAGGGTACCAATCTTGTCGGGGATTGGGAACCCTTCGCGACAATGTCCAAAGTTTCAGCGGGATTTCCAAAATGTTGAAAGGAACTCGAAACATGTCAACCTTGGTTTTGAGAATCTCTCCCGGAGTTTGAGAGATTTGGACGTGAAAGAATACCAATCTTGTCGGGGATTGGGAACCCTTCGCGAGAATGTCCAAAGTTTCAGCGGGATTTCCAAAATGTTGAAAGGAACTCGAAACATGTCAACCTTGGTTTTGAGAATCTCTCCCGGAGTTTGAGAGATTTGAACGTGAAAGGGTACCAATCTCGTCGGGGATTGGGAACCCTTCGCGAGAATGTCCAAAGTTTCAGCGGGATTTCCAAAATGTTGAAAGGAACTCGAACCATGTCAACCTTGGTTTTGAGAATCTCTCCCGGAGTCTGAGAGATTTGGACGTGAAAGGGTACCAATCTTGTCGGGGATTGGGAACCCTTCGCGAGAATGTCCAAAGTTTCAGCGGGATTTCCAAAATGTTGAAAGGAACTCGAACCATGTCAACCTTGGTTTTGAGAATCTCTCCCGGAGTTTGAGAGATTTGGACGTGAAAGGGTACCAATCTTGACGGGGATTGGGAACCCTTCGCGAGAATGTCCAAAGTTTCAGCGGGATTTCCAAAATGTTGAAAGGAACTCGAACCATGTCAACCTTGGTTTTGAGAATCTCTCCCGGAGTTTGAGAGATTTGGACGTGAAAGAGTACCAATCTTGTCGGGGATTGGGAACCCTTCGCCAGAATGTCCAAAGTTTCAGCGGGGTTTCCAAAATGTTGAAAGGAACTCGAAACATGTCAACCTTGGTTTTGAGAATCTCTCCCGGAGTTTGAGAGATTTGGACGTGAAAGGGTACCAATCTTGACGGGGATTGGGAACCCTTCGCGAGAATGTCCAAAGTTTCAGTGGGATTTTTAAAATGTTGAAAGAAACTGGAACCATGTCAACCTTGGTTTTGAGAATCTCTCCCGGAGTTTGAGAGATTTGGACGTGAAAGGGTACCGATCTTGTCGGGGATTGGGAACCCTTCACGAGAATGTCCAAAGTTTCAGCGGGATTTCCAAAATGTTGAGAGGAACTCGAAACATGTCAACCTTGGTTTTGAGAATCTCTCCCGGAGTTTGAGAGATTTGGACGTGAAAGGGTACCAGTCTTGTCGGGGATTGGGAACCCTTCGCGAGAATGTCCAAAGTTTCAGCGGGATTTCCAAAATGTTGAAAGGAACTCGAACCATGTCAACCTTGGTTTTGAGAATCTCTCCCGGAGTTTGAGAGATTTGGACGTGAAAGGGTACCAGTCTTGTCGGGGATGGGGAACCCTTCGCGAGAATGTCCAAAGTTTCAGCGGGATTTCCAAAATGTTGAAAGGAACTCGAACCATGTCAACCTTGGTTTTGAGAATCTCTCCCGGAGTCTGAGAGATTTGGACGTGAAAGGGTACCAATCTTGTCGGGGATTGGGAACCCTTCGCGAGAATGTCCAAAGATTCAGCGGGATTTCCAAAATGTTGCAAGGAACTCGAACCATGTCAACCTTGGTTTTGAGAATCTCTCCCGGAGTTTGAGAGATTTGGACGTGAAAGGGTACCAATCTTGTCGGGGATTGGGAACCCTTCGCGAGAATGTCCAAAGTTTCAGCGGGATTTCCAAAATGTTGAAAGGAACTCGAAACATGTCAACCTTGGTTTTGAGAATCTCTCCCGGAGTTTGAGAGATTTGGACGTGAAAGGGTACCAATCTTGTCGGGGATTGGGAACCCTTCGCGAGAATGTCCAAAGTTTCAGCGGGATTTCCAAAATGTTGAAAGGAACTCGAAACATGTCAACCTTGGTTTTGAGAATCTCTCCCGGAGTTTGAGAGATTTGGACGTGAAAGGGTACCAGTCTTGTCGGGGATTGGGAACCCTTCGCGAGAATGTCCAAAGTTTCAGCGGGATTTCCAAAATGTTGAAAGGAACTCGAAACATGTCAACCTTGGTTTTGAGAATCTCTCCCGGAGTTTGAGAGATTTGGACGTGAAAGAATACCAATCTTGTCGGGGATTGGGAACCCTTCGCGAGAATGTCCAAAGTTTCAGCGGGATTTCCAAAATGTTGAAAGGAACTCGAAACATGTCAACCTTGGTTTTGAGAATCTCTCCCGGAGTTTGAGAGATTTGGACTTGAAAGGGTACCAATCTTGTCAGGGATAGGGACCCCTTCGCGAGAATGTCCAAAGTTTCAGCGGGATTTCCAAAATGTTGAAAGGAACTCGAACCATGTCAACCTTGGTTTTGAGAATCTCTCCTGGAGTTTGAGAGATTTGGACGTGAAAGGGTGCCAATCTTGTCGGGGATTGGGAACGCCTCGCGAGAATGCCAAAAGTTTCAGCGGGATTTTCAAAATGTTGAAAGGAACTCGAACCATGTCAACCTTGGTTTTGAGAATCTCTCCCGGAGTTTGAGAGATTTGGACGTGAAAGGGTACCAATCTTGTCGGGGATTGGGAACCCTTCGCGACAATGTCCAAAGTTTCAGCGGGATTTCCAAAATGTTGAAAGGTACTCGAACCATGTCAACCTTGGTTTTGAGAATCTCTCCCGGAGTTTGAGAGATTTGGACGTGAAAGGGTACCAATCTTGTCAGGGATTGGGAACCCTTCGCCAGAATGTCCAAATTTTCAGCGGGATTTCCAAAATGTTGAAAGGAACTCGAAACACGTCAACCTTGGTTTTGAGAATCTCTCCCGGAGTTTGAGAGATTTGAACGTGAAAGGGTACCAATCTCGTCGGGGATTGGGAACCCTTCGCGAGAATGTCCAAAGTTTCAGCGGGATTTCCAAAATGTTGAAAGGAACTCGAACCATGTCAACCTTGGTTTTGAGAATCTCTCCCGGAGTTTGAGAGATTTGGACGTGAAAGGGTACCAATCTTGACGGGGATTGGGAACACTTCGCGAGAATGTCCAAAGTTTCAGCGGGATTTCCAAAATGTTGAAAGGAACTCGAAACATGTCAACCTTGGTTTTGAGAATCTCTCCCGGAGTTTGAGAGATTTGGACGTGAAAGGGTACCAATCTCGTCGGGGATTGGGAACCCTTCGCGAGAATGTCCAAAGTTTCAGCAGGATTTCCAAAATGTTGAAAGGAACTCGAAACATGTCAACCTTGGTTTTGAGAATCTCTCCCGGAGTTTGAGAGATTTGGACGTGAAAGGGTACCAATCTTGTCGGGGATTGGGAACCCTTCGCCAGAATGTCCAAAGTTTCAGCGGGGTTTCCAAAATTTGTAAAGGAACTCGAAACATGTCAACCTTGGTTTTGAGAATCTCTCCCGGAGTTTGAGAGATTTGGACGTGAAAGGGTACCAATCTTGACGGGGATTGGGAACCCTTCGCGAGAATGTCCAAAGTTTCAGTGGGATTTTTAAAATGTTGAAAGGAACTGGAACCATGTCAACCTTGGTTTTGAGAATCTCTCCCGGAGTTTGAGAGATTTGGACGTGAAAGGGTACCGATCTTGTCGGGGATTGGGAACCCTTCACGAGAATGTCCAAAGTTTCAGGGGGATTTCCAAAATGTTGAGAGGAACTCGAAACATGTCAACCTTGGTTTTGAGAATCTCTCCCGGAGTTTGAGAGATTTGGACGTGAAAGGGTACCAGTCTTGTCGGGGATTGGGAACCCTTCGCGAGAATGTCCAAAGTTTCAGCGGGATTTCCAAAATGTTGAAAGGAACTCGAACCATGTCAACCTTGGTTTTGAGAATCTCTCCCGGAGTTTGAGAGATTTGGACGTGAAAGGGTACCAGTCTTGTCGGGGATGGGGAACCCTTCGCGAGAATGTCCAAAGTTTCAGCGGGATTTCCAAAATGTTGAAAGGAACTCGAACCATGTCAACCTTGGTTTTGAGAATCTCTCCCGGACTTTGAGAGATTTGGACGTGAAAGGGTACCAATCTTGTCGGGGATTGGGAACCCTTCGCGAGAATGTCCAAAGTTTCAGCGGGATTTCCAAAATGTTGAAAGGAACTCGAAACATGTCAACCTTGGTTTTGAGAATCTCTCCCGGAGTTTGAGAGATTTGGACGTGAAAGGGTACCAATCTTGTCGGGGATTGGGAACCCTTCGCGACAATGTCCAAAGTTTCAGCGGGATTTCCAAAATGTTGAAAGGAACTCGAACCATGTCAACCTTGGTTTTGAGAATCTCTCCCGGAGTTTGAGAGATTTGGACGTGAAAGGGTACCAGTCTTGTCGGGGATTGGGAACCCTTCACGACAATGTCCAAAGTTTCAGCGGGATTTCCAAAATGTTGAAAGGAACTCGAAACATGTCAACCTTGGTTTTGAGAATCTCTCCCGGAGTTTGAGAGATTTGGACTTGAAAGGGTACCAATCTTGTCAGGGATAGGGACCCCTTCGCGAGAATGTCCTAAGTTTCAGCGGGATTTCCAAAATGTTGAAAGGAACTCGAACCATGTCAACCTTGGTTTTGAGAATCTCTCCTGGAGTTTGAGAGATTTGGACGTGAAAGGGTGCCAATCTTGTCGGGGATTGGGAACGCCTCGCGAGAATGCCAAAAGTTTCAGCGGGATTTTCAAAATGTTGAAAGGAACTCGAACCATGTCAACCTTGGTTTTGAGAATCTCTCCCGGAGTTTGAGAGATTTGGACGTGAAAGGGTACCAATCTTGTCGGGGATTGGGAACCCTTCGCGACAATGTCCAAAGTTTCAGCGGGATTTCCAAAATGTTGAAAGGTACTCGAACCATGTCAACCTTGGTTTTGAGAATCTCTCCCGGAGTTTGAGAGATTTGGACGTGAAAGGGTACCAATCTTGTCGGGGATTGGGAACCCTTCGCCAGAATGTCCAAAGTTTCAGCGGGATTTCCAAAATGTTGAAAGGAACTCGAAACACGTCAACCTTGGTTTTGAGAATCTCTCCCGGAGTTTGAGAGATTTGAACGTGAAAGGGTACCAATCTCGTCGGGGATTGTGAACCCTTCGCGAGAATGTCCAAAGTTTCAGCGGGATTTCCAAAATGTTGAAAGGAACTCGAACCATGTCAACCTTGGTTTTGAGAATCTCTCCCGGAGTTTGAGAGATTTGGACGTGAAAGGGTACCAGTCTTGTCGGGGATGGGGAACCCTTCGCGAGAATGTCCAAAGTTTCAGCGGGATTTCCAAAATGTTGAAAGGACCTCGAAACATGTCAACCTTGGTTTTGAGAATCTCTCCCGGAGTTTGAGAGATTTGGACGTGAAAGAATACCAATCTTGTCGGGGATTGGGAACCCTTCGCGAGAATGTCCAAAGTTTCAGCGGGATTTCCAAAATGTTGAAAGGAACTCGAACCATGTCAACCTTGGTTTTGAGAATCTCTCCCGGAGTTTGAGAGATTTGGACTTGAAAGGGTACCAATCTTGTCGGGGATTGGGAACCCTTCGCGACAATGTCCAAAGTTTCAGCGGGATTTCCAAAATGTTGAAAGGAACTCGAAACATGTCAACCTTGGTTTTGAGAATCTCTCCCGGAGTTTGAGAGATTTGGACGTGAAAGGGTACCAATCTTGTCGGGGATTGGGAACCCTTCGCGAGAATGTCCAAAGTTTCAGCGGGATTTCCAAAATGTTGAAAGGAACTCGAAACATGTCAAGCTTGGTTTTGAGAATCTCTCCCGGAGTTTGAGAGATTTGGACGTGAAAGAATACCAATCTTGTCGGGGATTGGGAACCCTTCGCGAGAATGTCCAAAGTTTCAGCGGGATTTCCAAAATGTTGAAAGGAACTCGAAACATGTCAACCTTGGTTTTGAGAATCTCTCCCGGAGTTTGAGAGATTTGGACTTGAAAGGGTACCAATCTTGTCAGGGATAGGGACCCCTTCGCGAGAATGTCCAAAGTTTCAGCGGGATTTCCAAAATGTTGAAAGGAACTCGAACCATGTCAACCTTGGTTTTGAGAATCTCTCCCGGAGTTTGAGAGATTTGGACGTGAAAGGGTACCAATCTTGTCGGGGATTGGGAACGCCTCGCGAGAATGCCAAAAGCTTCAGCGGGATTTCCAAAATGTTGAAAGGAACTCGAACCATGTCAACCTTGGTTTTGAGAATCTCTCCCGGAGTTTGAGAGATTTGGACGTGAAAGGGTACCAATCTTGTCGGGGATTGGGAACCCTTCGCGACAATGTCCAAAGTTTCAGCGGGATTTCCAAAATGTTGAAAGGAACTCGAAACACGTCAACCTTGGTTTTGAGAATCTCTCCCGGAGTTTGAGAGATTTGAACGTGAAAGGGTACCAATCTCGTCGGGGATTGTGAACCCTTCGCGAGAATGTCCAAAGTTTCAGCGGGATTTCCAAAATGTTGAAAGGAACTCGAACCATGTCAACCTTGGTTTTGAGAATCTCTCCCGGAGTTTGAGAGATTTGGACGTGAAAGGGTACCAATCTTGTCGGGGATGGGGAACCCTTCGCGAGAATGTCCAAAGTTTCAGCGGGATTTCCAAAATGTTGAAAGGACCTCGAACCATGTCAACCTTGGTTTTGAGAATCTCTCCCGGAGTTTGAGAGATTTGGACGTGAAAGAATACCAATCTTGTCGGGGATTGGGAACCCTTCGCGAGAATGTCCAAAGTTTCAGCGGGATTTCCAAAATGTTGAAAGGAACTCGAACCATGTCAACCTTGGTTTTGAGAATCTCTCCCGGAGTTTGAGAGATTTGGACTTGAAAGGGTACCAATCTTGTCGGGGATTGGGAACCCTTCGCGACAATGTCCAAAGTTTCAGCGGGATTTCCAAAATGTTGAAAGGAACTCGAAACATGTCAACCTTGGTTTTGAGAATCTCTCCCGGAGTTTGAGAGATTTGGACGTGAAAGGGTACCAATCTTGTCGGGGATTGGGAACCCTTCGCGAGAATGTCCAAAGTTTCAGCGGGATTTCCAAAATGTTGAAAGGAACTCGAAACATGTCAAGCTTGGTTTTGAGAATCTCTCCCGGAGTTTGAGAGATTTGGACGTGAAAGAATACCAATCTTGTCGGGGATTGGGAACCCTTCGCGAGAATGTCCAAAGTTTCAGCGGGATTTCCAAAATGTTGAAAGGAACTCGAAACATGTCAACCTTGGTTTTGAGAATCTCTCCCGGAGTTTGAGAGATTTGGACTTGAAAGGGTACCAATCTTGTCAGGGATAGGGACCCCTTCGCGAGAATGTCCAAAGTTTCAGCGGGATTTCCAAAATGTTGAAAGGAACTCGAACCATGTCAACCTTGGTTTTGAGAATCTCTCCCGGAGTTTGAGAGATTTGGACGTGAAAGGGTACCAATCTTGTCGGGGATTGGGAACGCCTCGCGAGAATGCCAAAAGCTTCAGCGGGATTTCCAAAATGTTGAAAGGAACTCGAACCATGTCAACCTTGGTTTTGAGAATCTCTCCCGGAGTTTGAGAGATTTGGACGTGAAAGGGTACCAATCTTGTCGGGGATTGGGAACCCTTCGCGACAATGTCCAAAGTTTCAGCGGGATTTCCAAAATGTTGAAAGGTACTCGAACCATGTCAACCTTGGTTTTGAGAATCTCTCCCGGAGTTTGAGAGATTTGGACGTGAAAGGGTACCAATCTTGTCGGGGATTGGGAACCCTTCGCCAGAATGTCCAAATTTTCAGCGGGATTTCCAAAATGTTGAAAGGAACTCGAAACACGTCAACCTTGGTTTTGAGAATCTCTCCCGGAGTTTGAGAGATTTGAACGTGAAAGGGTACCAATCTCGTCGGGGATTGGGAACCCTTCGCGAGAATGTCCAAAGTTTCAGCGGGATTTCCAAAATGTTGAAAGGAACTCGAACCATGTCAACCTTGGTTTTGAGAATCTCTCCCGGAGTTTGAGAGATTTGGACGTGAAAGGGTACCAATCTTGTCGGGGATTGGGAACACTTCGCGAGAATGTCCAAAGTTTCAGCGGGATTTCCAAAATGTTGAAAGGAACTCGAAACATGTCAACCTTGGTTTTGAGAATCTCTCCCGGAGTTTGAGAGATTTGGACGTGAAAGGGTACCAATCTTGTCGGGGATTGGGAACCCTTCGCGAGAATGTCCAAAGTTTCAGCAGGATTTCCAAAATGTTGAAAGGAACTGGAACCATGTCAACCTTGGTTTTGAGAATCTCTCCCGGAGTTTGAGAGATTTGGACGTGAAAGGGTACCAATCTTGTCGGCGATTGGGAACCCTTCGCCAGAATGTCCAAAGTTTCAGCGGGGTTTCCAAAATGTTAAAAGGAACTCGAAACATGTCAACCTTGGTTTTGAGAATCTCTCCCGGAGTTTGAGAGATTTGGACGTGAAAGGGTACCAATCTTGACGGGGATTGGGAACCCTTCGCGAGAATGTCCAAAGTTTCAGTGGGATTTTTAAAATGTTGAAAGGAACTGGAACCATGTCAACCTTGGTTTTGAGAATCTCTCCCGGAGTTTGAGAGATTTGGACGTGAAAGGGTACCGATCTTGTCGGGGATTGGGAACCCTTCACGAGAATGTCCAAAGTTTCAGGGGGATTTCCAAAATGTTGAGAGGAACTCGAAACATGTCAACCTTGGTTTTGAGAATCTCTCCCGGAGTTTGAGAGATTTGGACGTGAAAGGGTACCAGTCTTGTCGGGGATTGGGAACCCTTCGCGAGAATGTCCAAAGTTTCAGCGGGATTTCCAAAATGTTGAAAGGAACTCGAACCATGTCAACCTTGGTTTTGAGAATCTCTCCCGGAGTTTGAGAGATTTGGACGTGAAAGGGTACCAGTCTTGTCGGGGATGGGGAACCCTTCGCGAGAATGTCCAAAGTTTCAGCGGGATTTCCAAAATGTTGAAAGGAACTCGAACCATGTCAACCTTGGTTTTGAGAATCTCTCCCGGACTTTGAGAGATTTGGACGTGAAAGGGTACCAATCTTGTCGGGGATTGGGAACCCTTCGCGAGAATGTCCAAAGTTTCAGCGGGATTTCCAAAATGTTGAAAGGAACTCGAAACATGTCAACCTTGGTTTTGAGAATCTCTCCCGGAGTTTGAGAGATTTGGACGTGAAAGGGTACGAATCTTGTCGGGGATTGGGAACCCTTCGCGACAATGTCCAAAGTTTCAGCGGGATTTCCAAAATGTTGAAAGGAACTCGAAACATGTCAACCTTGGTTTTGAGAATCTCTCCTGGAGTTTGAGAGATTTGGACGTGAAAGGGTACCAATCTTGTCGGGGATTGGGAACCCTTCGCGAGAATGTCCAAAGTTTCAGCGGGATTTCCAAAATGTTGAAAGGAACTCGAAACATGTCAACCTTGGTTTTGAGAATCTCTCCCGGAGTTTGAGAGATTTGGACGTGAAAGAATACCAATCTTGTCGGGGATTGGGAACCCTTCGCGAGAATGTCCAAAGTTTCAGCGGGATTTCCAAAATGTTGAAAGGAACTCGAAACATGTCAACCTTGGTTTTGAGAATCTCTCCCGGAGTTTGAGAGATTTGGACTTGAAAGGGTACCAATCTTGTCAGGGATAGGGACCCCTTCGCGAGAATGTCCAAAGTTTCAGCGGGATTTCCAAAATGTTGAAAGGAACTCGAACCATGTCAACCTTGGTTTTGAGAATCTCTCCCGGAGTTTGAGAGATTTGGACGTGAAAGGGTACCAATCTTGTCGGGGATTGGGAACGCCTCGCGAGAATGCCAAAAGCTTCAGCGGGATTTCCAAAATGTTGAAAGGAACTCGAACCATGTCAACCTTGGTTTTGAGAATCTCTCCCGGAGTTTGAGAGATTTGGACGTGAAAGGGTACCAATCTTGTCGGGGATTGGGAACCCTTCGCGACAATGTCCAAAGTTTCAGCGGGATTTCCAAAATGTTGAAAGGTACTCGAACCATGTCAACCTTGGTTTTGAGAATCTCTCCCGGAGTTTGAGAGATTTGGACGTGAAAGGGTACCAATCTTGTCGGGGATTGGGAACCCTTCGCCAGAATGTCCAAATTTTCAGCGGGATTTCCAAAATGTTGAAAGGAACTCGAAACACGTCAACCTTGGTTTTGAGAATCTCTCCCGGAGTTTGAGAGATTTGAACGTGAAAGGGTACCAATCTCGTCGGGGATTGGGAACCCTTCGCGAGAATGTCCAAAGTTTCAGCGGGATTTCCAAAATGTTGAAAGGAACTCGAAACATGTCAACCTTGGTTTTGAGAATCTCTCCCGGAGTTTGAGAGATTTGGACGTGAAAGGGTACCAATCTTGTCGGGGATTGGGAACCCTTCGCGAGAATGTCCAAAGTTTCAGCGGGATTTCCAAAATGTTGAAAGGAACTCGAAACATGTCAACCTTGGTTTTGAGAATCTCTCCCGGAGTTTGAGAGATTTGGACGTGAAAGGGTACCAATCTTGTCGGGGATTGGGAACCCTTCGCGAGAATGTCCAAAGTTTCAGCAGGATTTCCAAAATGTTGAAAGGAACTGGAACCATGTCAACCTTGGTTTTGAGAATCTCTCCCGGAGTTTGAGAGATTTGGACGTGAAAGGGTACCAATCTTGTCGGGGATTGGGAACCCTTCGCCAGAATGTCCAAAGTTTCAGCGGGGTTTCCAAAATGTGTAAAGGAACTCGAAACATGTCAACCTTGGTTTTGAGAATCTCTCCCGGAGTTTGAGAGATTTGGACGTGAAAGGGTACCAATCTTGACGGGGATTGGGAACCCTTCGCGAGAATGTCCAAAGTTTCAGTGGGATTTTTAAAATGTTGAAAGGAACTGGAACCATGTCAACCTTGGTTTTGAGAATCTCTCCCGGAGTTTGAGAGATTTGGACGTGAAAGGGTACCGATCTTGTCGGGGATTGGGAACCCTTCACGAGAATGTCCAAAGTTTCAGGGGGATTTCCAAAATGTTGAGAGGAACTCGAAACATGTCAACCTTGGTTTTGAGAATCTCTCCCGGAGTTTGAGAGATTTGGACGTGAAAGGGTACCAGTCTTGTCGGGGATTGGGAACCCTTCGCGAGAATGTCCAAAGTTTCAGCGGGATTTCCAAAATGTTGAAAGGAACTCGAACCATGTCAACCTTGGTTTTGAGAATCTCTCCCGGAGTTTGAGAGATTTGGACGTGAAAGGGTACCAGTCTTGTCGGGGATGGGGAACCCTTCGCGAGAATGTCCAAAGTTTCAGCGGGATTTCCAAAATGTTGAAAGGAACTCGAACCATGTCAACCTTGGTTTTGAGAATCTCTCCCGGACTTTGAGAGATTTGGACGTGAAAGGGTACCAATCTTGTCGGGGATTGGGAACCCTTCGCGAGAATGTCCAAAGTTTCAGCGGGATTTCCAAAATGTTGAAAGGAACTCGAAACATGTCAACCTTGGTTTTGAGAATCTCTCCCGGAGTTTGAGAGATTTGGACGTGAAAGGGTACCAATCTTGTCGGGGATTGGGAACCCTTCGCGAGAATGTCCAAAGTTTCAGCGGGATTTCCAAAATGTTGAAAGGAACTCGAAACATGTCAACCTTGGTTTTTAGAATCTCTCCTGGAGTTTGAGAGATTTGGACGTGAAAGGGTACCAGTCTTGTCGGGGATTGGGAACCCTTCGCGAGAATGTCCAAAGTTTCAGCGGGATTTCCAAAATGTTGAAAGGAACTCGAAACATGTCAACCTTGGTTTTGAGAATCTCTCCCGGAGTTTGAGAGATTTGGACGTGAAAGGGTACCAATCTTGTCGGGGATTGGGAACCCTTCGCGAGAATGTCCAAAGTTTCAGCGGGATTTCCAAAATGTTGAAAGGAACTCGAAACATGTCAACCTTGGTTTTGAGAATCTCTCCCGGAGTTTGAGAGATTTGGACTTGAAAGGGTACCAATCTTGTCAGGGATAGGGACCCCTTCGCGAGAATGTCCAAAGTTTCAGCGGGATTTCCAAAATGTTGAAAGGAACTCGAACCATGTCAACCTTGGTTTTGAGAATCTCTCCCGGAGTTTGAGAGATTTGGACGTGAAAGGGTACCAATCTTGTCGGGGATTGGGAACGCCTCGCGAGAATGCCAAAAGCTTCAGCGGGATTTCCAAAATGTTGAAAGGAACTCGAACCATGTCAACCTTGGTTTTGAGAATCTCTCCCGGAGTTTGAGAGATTTGGACGTGAAAGGGTACCAATCTTGTCGGGGATTGGGAACCCTTCGCGACAATGTCCAAAGTTTCAGCGGGATTTCCAAAATGTTGAAAGGTACTCGAACCATGTCAACCTTGGTTTTGAGAATCTCTCCCGGAGTTTGAGAGATTTGGACGTGAAAGGGTACCAATCTTGTCGGGGATTGGGAACCCTTCGCCAGAATGTCCAAATTTTCAGCGGGATTTCCAAAATGTTGAAAGGAACTCGAAACACGTCAACCTTGGTTTTGAGAATCTCTCCCGGAGTTTGAGAGATTTGAACGTGAAAGGGTACCAATCTCGTCGGGGATTGGGAACCCTTCGCGAGAATGTCCAAAGTTTCAGCGGGATTTCCAAAATGTTGAAAGGAACTCGAACCATGTCAACCTTGGTTTTGAGAATCTCTCCCAGAGTTTGAGAGATTTGGACGTGAAAGGGTACCAATCTTGTCGGGGATTGGGAACCCTTCGCGAGAATGTCCAAAGTTTCAGCGGGATTTCCAAAATGTTGAAAGGAACTCGAAACATGTCAACCTTGGTTTTGAGAATCTCTCCCGGAGTTTGAGAGATTTGGACGTGAAAGGGTACCAATCTTGTTGGGGATTGGGAACCCTTCGCGAGAATGTCCAAAGTTTCAGCAGGATTTCCAAAATGTTGAAAGGAACTGGAACCATGTCAACCTTGGTTTTGAGAATCTCTCCCGGAGTTTGAGAGATTTGGACGTGAAAGGGTACCAATCTTGTCGGGGATTGGGAACCCTTCGCCAGAATGTCCAAAGTTTCAGCGGGGTTTCCAAAATGTGTAAAGGAACTCGAAACATGTCAACCTTGGTTTTGAGAATCTCTCCCGGAGTTTGAGAGATTTGGACGTGAAAGGGTACCAATCTTGACGGGGATTGGGAACCCTTCGCGAGAATGTCCAAAGTTTCAGTGGGATTTTTAAAATGTTGAAAGGAACTGGAACCATGTCAACCTTGGTTTTGAGAATCTCTCCCGGAGTTTGAGAGATTTGGACGTGAAAGGGTACCGATCTTGTCGGGGATTGGGAACCCTTCACGAGAATGTCCAAAGTTTCAGGGGGATTTCCAAAATGTTGAGAGGAACTCGAAACATGTCAACCTTGGTTTTGAGAATCTCTCCCGGAGTTTGAGAGATTTGGACGTGAAAGGGTACCAGTCTTGTCGGGGATTGGGAACCCTTCGCGAGAATGTCCAAAGTTTCAGCGGGATTTCCAAAATGTTGAAAGGAACTCGAACCATGTCAACCTTGGTTTTGAGAATCTCTCCCGGAGTTTGAGAGATTTGGACGTGAAAGGGTACCAATCTTGTCGGGGATTGGGAACCCTTCGCGACAATGTCCAAAGTTTCAGCGGGATTTCCAAAATGTTGAAAGGAACTCGAAACATGTCAACCTTGGTTTTGAGAATCTCTCCTGGAGTTTGAGAGATTTGGACGTGAAAGGGTACCAGTCTTGTCGGGGATTGGGAACCCTTCGCGAGAATGTCCAAAGTTTCAGCGGGATTTCCAAAATGTTGAAAGGAACTCGAAACATGTCAACCTTGGTTTTGAGAATCTCTCCCGGAGTTTGAGAGATTTGGACGTGAAAGAATACCAATCTTGTCGGGGATTGGGAACCCTTCGCGAGAATGTCCAAAGTTTCAGCGGGATTTCCAAAATGTTGAAAGGAACTCGAAACATGTCAACCTTGGTTTTGAGAATCTCTCCCGGAGTTTGAGAGATTTGGACTTGAAAGGGTACCAATCTTGTCAGGGATAGGGACCCCTTCGCGAGAATGTCCAAAGTTTCAGCGGGATTTCCAAAATGTTGAAAGGAACTCGAACCATGTCAACCTTGGTTTTGAGAATCTCTCCCGGAGTTTGAGAGATTTGGACGTGAAAGGATACCAATCTTGTCGGGGATTGGGAACGCCTCGCGAGAATGCCAAAAGCTTCAGCGGGATTTCCAAAATGTTGAAAGGAACTCGAACCATGTCAACCTTGGTTTTGAGAATCTCTCCCGGAGTTTGAGAGATTTGGACGTGAAAGGGTACCAATCTTGTCAGGGATTGGGAACCCTTCGCGACAATGTCCAAAGTTTCAGCGGGATTTCCAAAATGTTGAAAGGTACTCGAACCATGTCAACCTTGGTTTTGAGAATCTCTCCCGGAGTTTGAGAGATTTGGACGTGAAAGGGTACCAATCTTGTCGGGGATTGGGAACCCTTCGCCAGAATGTCCAAATTTTCAGCGGGATTTCCAAAATGTTGAAAGGAACTCGAAACACGTCAACCTTGGTTTTGAGAATCTCTCCCGGAGTTTGAGAGATTTGAACGTGAAAGGGTACCAATCTCGTCGGGGATTGGGAACCCTTCGCGAGAATGTCCAAAGTTTCAGCGGGATTTCCAAAATGTTGAAAGGAACTCGAACCATGTCAACCTTGGTTTTGAGAATCTCTCCCGGAGTTTGAGAGATTTGGACGTGAAAGGGTACCAATCTTGTCGGGGATTGGGAACCCTTCGCGACAATGTCCAAAGTTTCAGCGGGATTTCCAAAATGTTGAAAGGAACTCGAAACATGTCAACCTTGGTTTTGAGAATCTCTCCCGGAGTTTGAGAGATTTGGACGTGAAAGGGTACCAATCTTGTCGGGGATTGGGAACCCTTCGCGAGAATGTCCAAAGTTTCAGCAGGATTTCCAAAATGTTTAAAGGAACTGGAACCATGTCAACCTTGGTTTTGAGAATCTCTCCCGGAGTTTGAGAGATTTGGACGTGAAAGGGTACCAATCTTGTCGGGGATTGGGAACCCTTCGCCAGAATGTCCAAAGTTTCAGCGGGGTTTCCAAAATGTGTAAAGGAACTCGAAACATGTCAACCTTGGTTTTGAGAATCTCTCCCGGAGTTTGAGAGATTTGGACGTGAAAGGGTACCAATCTTGACGGGGATTGGGAACCCTTCGCGAGAATGTCCAAAGTTTCAGTGGGATTTTTAAAATGTTGAAAGGAACTGGAACCATGTCAACCTTGGTTTTGAGAATCTCTCCTGGAGTTTGAGAGATTTGGACGTGAAAGGGTGCCAATCTTGTCGGGGATTGGGAACGCCTCGCGAGAATGCCAAAAGTTTCAGCGGGATTTTCAAAATTTTGAAAGGAACTCGAACCATGTCAACCTTGGTTTTGAGAATCTCTCCCGGAGTTTGAGAGATTTGGACGTGAAAGGGTACCAATCTTGTCGGGGATTGGGAACCCTTCGCGACAATGTCCAAAGTTTCAGCGGGATTTCCAAAATGTTGAAAGGTACTCGAACCATGTCAACCTTGGTTTTGAGAATCTCTCCCGGAGTTTGAGAGATTTGGACGTGAAAGGGTACCAATCTTGTCGGGGATTGGGAACCCTTCGCCAGAATGTCCAAAGTTTCAGCGGGATTTCCAAAATGTTGAAAGGAACTCGAAACACGTCAACCTTGGTTTTGAGAATCTCTCCCGGAGTTTGAGAGATTTGAACGTGAAAGGGTACCAATCTCGTCGGGGATTGGGAACCCTTCGCGAGAATGTCCAAAGTTTCAGCGGGATTTCCAAAATGTTGAAAGGAACTCGAACCATGTCAAGCTTGGTTTTGAGAATCTCTCCCGGAGTTTGAGAGATTTGGACGTGAAAGGGTACCAGTCTTGTCGGGGATGGGGAACCCTTCGCGAGAATGTCCAAAGTTTCAGCGGGATTTCCAAAATGTTGAAAGGACCTCGAAACATGTCAACCTTGGTTTTGAGAATCTCTCCCGGAGTTTGAGAGATTTGGACGTGAAAGAATACCAATCTTCTCGGGGATTGGGAACCCTTCGCGAGAATGTCCAAAGTTTCAGCGGGATTTCCAAAATGTTGAAAGGAACTGGAACCATGTCAACCTTGGTTTTGAGAATCTCTCCCGGAGTTTGAGAGATTTGGACGTGAAAGGGTACCAATCTTGTCGGGGATTGGGAACCCTTCGCGACAATGTCCAAAGTTTCAGCGGGGTTTCCAAAATGTGTAAAGGAACTCGAAACATGTCAACCTTGGTTTTGAGAATCTCTCCCGGACTTTGAGAGATTTGGACGTGAAAGGGTACCAGTCTTGTCGGGGATTGGGAACCCTTCACCAGAATGTCCAAAGTTTCAGCGGGATTTCCAAAATGTTGAAAGGAACTCGAAACATGTCAACCTTGGTTTTGAGAATCTCTCCCGGAGTTTGAGAGATTTGGACGTGAAAGAATACCAATCTTCTCGGGGATTGGGAACCCTTCGCGAGAATGTCCAAAGTTTCAGCGGGATTTCCAAAATGTTGAAAGGAACTCGAAACATGTCAACCTTGGTTTTGAGAATCTCTCCCGGAGTTTGAGAGATTTGGACTTGAAGGGGTACCAATCTTGTCAGGGATAGGGACCCCTTCGCGAGAATGTCCAAAGTTTCAGCGGGATTTCCAAAATGTTTAAAGGAACTCGAACCATGTCAACCTTGGTTTTGAGAATCTCTCCTGGAGTTTGAGAGATTTGGACGTGAAAGGGTACCAATCTTGTCGGGGATTGGGAACGCCTCGCGAGAATGCCAAAAGTTTCAGCGGGATTTTCAAAATGTTGAAAGGAACTCGAACCATGTCAACCTTGGTTTTGAGAATCTCTCCCGGAGTTTGAGAGATTTGGACGTGAAAGGGTACCAGTCTTGTCGGGGATTGGGAACCCTTCGCGAGAATGTCCAAAGTTTCAGCGGGATTTCCAAAATGTTGAAAGGAACTCGAAACATGTCAACCTTGGTTTTGAGAATCTCTCCCGGAGTTTGAGAGATTTGGACGTGAAAGGGTACCAGTCTTGTCGGGGATGGGGAACCCTTCGCGAGAATGTCCAAAGTTTCAGCGGGATTTCCAAAATGTTGAAAGGAACTCGAACCATGTCAACCTTGGTTTTGAGAATCTCTCCCGGAGTCTGAGAGATTTGGACGTGAAAGGGTACCAATCTTGTCGGGGATTGGGAACCCTTCGCGAGAATGTCCAAAGTTTCAGCGGGATTTCCAAAATGTTGAAAGGAACTCGAAACATGTCAACCTTGGTTTTGAGAATCTCTCCCGGAGTTTGAGAGATTTGGACGTGAAAGGGTACCAATCTTGTCGGGGATTGGGAACCCTTCGCGAGAATGTCCAAAGTTTCAGCGGGATTTCCAAAATGTTGAAAGGAACTCGAAACATGTCAACCTTGGTTTTGAGAATCTCTCCCGGAGTTTGAGAGATTTGGACGTGAAAGGGTACCAATCTTGTCGGGGATTGGGAACCCTTCGCGACAATGTCCAAAGTTTCAGCGGGATTTCCAAAATGTTGAATGGAACTCGAACCATGTCAACCTTGGTTTTGAGAATCTCTCCCGGAGTTTGAGAGATTTGGACGTGAAAGGGTACCAATCTCGTCGGGGATTGGGAACCCTTCGCGAGAATGTCCAAAGTTTCAGCGGGATTTCCAAAATGTTGAAAGGAACTCGAACCATGTCAACCTTGGTTTTGAGAATCTCTCCCGGAGTTTGAGAGATTTGGACGTGAAAGGGTACCAATCTTGTCGGGGATTGGGAACCCTTCGCGAGAATGTCCAAAGTTTCAGCGGGATTTCCAAAATGTTGAAAGGAACTCGAAACATGTCAACCTTGGTTTTGAGAATTTCTCCCGGAGTCTGAGAGATTTGGACGCGAAAGGGTACCAATCTTGTCGGGGATTGGGAACCCTTCGCGAGAATGTCCAAAGTTTCAGCGGGATTTCCAAAATGTTGAAAGGAACTCGAAACATGTCAACCTTGGTTTTGAGAATCTCTCCCGGAGTTTGAGAGATTTGAACGTGAAAGGGTACCAATCTCGTCGGGGATTGGGAACCCTTCGCGAGAATGTCCAAAGTTTCAGCGGGATTTCCAAAATGTTGAAAGGAACTCGAACCATGTCAACCTTGGTTTTGAGAATCTCTCCCGGAGTTTGAGAGATTTGGACGTGAAAGGGTACCAATCTTGTCGGGGATTGGGAACCCTTCGCGAGAATGTCCAAAGTTTCAGCGGGATTTCCAAAATGTTGAAAGGAACTCGAAACATGTCAACCTTGGTTTTGAGAATCTCTCCCGGAGTTTGAGAGATTTGGACGTGAAAGGGTACCAATCTTGTCGGGGATTGGGAACCCTTCGCGACAATGTCCAAAGTTTCAGCGGGATTTCCAAAATGTTGAAAGGAACTCGAAACATGTCAACCTTGGTTTTGAGAATCTCTCCCGGAGTTTGAGAGATTTGGACGTGAAAGGGTACGAATCTTGTCGGGGATTGGGAACCCTTCGCGACAATGTCCAAAGTTTCAGCGGGATTTCCAAAATGTTGAAAGGAACTCGAAACATGTCAACCTTGGTTTTGAGAATCTCTCCCGGAGTTTGAGAGATTTGGACGTGAAAGGGTACCAATCTTGTCGGGGATTGGGAACCCTTCGCGAGAATGTCCAAAGTTTCAGCGGGATTTCCAAAATGTTGAAAGGAACTCGAAACATGTCAACCTTGGTTTTGAGAATCTCTCCCGGAGTTCGAGAGATTTGGACGTGAAAGGGTACCAATCTTGTCGGGGATTGGGAACCCTTCGCGACAATGTCCAAAGTTTCAGCGGGATTTCCAAAATGTTGAAAGGAACTCGAAACATGTCAACCTTGGTTTTGAGAATCTCTCCCGGAGTTTGAGTGATTTGGACGTGAAAGGGTACCAATCTTGTCAGGGATTGGGAACCCTTCGCGACAATGTCCAAAGTTTCAGGGGGATTTCCAAAATGTTGAAAGGAACTGGAACCATGTCAACCTTGGTTTTGAGAATCTCTCCCGGAGTTTGAGAGATTTGGACGTGAAAGGGTACCAATCTCGTCGGGGATTGGGAACCCTTCGCGAGAATGTCCAAAGTTTCAGCGGGATTTCCAAAATGTTGAAAGGAACTCGAACCATGTCAACCTTGGTTTTGAGAATCTCTCCCGGAGTTTGAGAGATTTGGACGTGAAAGGGTACCAATCTTGTCGGGGATTGGGAACCCTTCGCGAGAATGTCCAAAGTTTCAGCGGGATTTCCAAAATGTTGAAAGGAACTCGAAACATGTCAACCTTGGTTTTGAGAATCTCTCCCGGAGTTTGAGAGATTTGGACGTGAAAGGGTACCAGTCTTGTCGGGGATTGGAAACCCTTCGCGAGAATGTCCAAAGTTTCAGCGGGATTTCCAAAATGTTGAAAGGAACTAGAAACATGTTGACCTTGGTTTTGAGAATCTCTCCCGGAGTTTGAGAGATTTGGACGTGAAAGGGTACCAATCTTGTCGGGGATTGGGAACCCTTCACGAGAATGTCCAAAGTTTCAGCGGGATTTCCAAAATGTTGAGAGGAACTCGAAACATGTCAACCTTGGTTTTGAGAATCTCTCCCGGAGTTTGAGAGATTTGGACGTGAAAGGGTGCCAATCTTGTCGGGGATTGGGAACCCTTCGCGAGAATGTCCAAAGTTTCAGCGGGATTTCCAAAATGTTGAAAGGAACTCGAACCATGTCAACCTTGGTTTTGAGAATCTCTCCCGGAGTTTGAGAGATTTGGACGTGAAAGGGTACCAATCTTGTCGGGGATTGGGAACCCTTCGCGACAATGTCCAAAGTTTCAGCGGGATTTCCAAAATGTTGAAAGGTACTCGAACCATGTCAACCTTGGTTTTGAGAATCTCTCCCGGAGTTTGAGAGATTTGGACGTGAAAGGGTACCAGTCGTGTCGGGGATCAGGAACCCTTCGCGAGAATGTCCAAAGTTTCAGCGGGATTTCCAAAATGTTGAAAGGAACTCGAAACATGTCAACCTTGGTTTTGAGAATCTCTCCCGGAGTTTGAGAGATTTTAACGTGAAAGGGTACCAATCTTGTCGGGGATTGGGAACCCTTCGCGAGAATGTCCAAAGTTTCAGCGGGATTTCCAAAATGTTGAAAGGAACTGGAACCATGTCAACCTTGGTTTTGAGAATCTCTCCCGGAGTTTGAGAGATTTGGACGTGAAAGGGTACCAATCTCGTCGGGGATTGGGAACCCTTCGCGAGAATGTCCAAAGTTTCAGCGGGATTTCCAAAATGTTGAAAGGAACTCGAACCATGTCAACCTTGGTTTTGAGAATCTCTCCCGGAGTTTGAGAGATTTGGACGTGAAAGGGTATCAATCTTGTCGGGGATTGGGAACCCTTCGCGAGAATGTCCAAAGTTTCAGCGGGATTTCCAAAATGTTGAAAGGAACTCGAACCATGTCAACCTTGGTTTTGAGAATCTCTCCCGGAGTTTGAGAGATTTGGACGTGAAAGGGTACCAATCTTGTCGGGGATTGGGAACCCTTCGCGAGAATGTCCAAAGTTTCAGCGGGATTTCCAAAATGTTGAAAGGAACTCGAAACATGTCAACCTTGGTTTTGAGAATCTCTCCCGGAGTTTGAGAGATTTGGACGTGAAAGGGTACGAATCTTGTCGGGGATTGGGAACCCTTCGCGAGAATGTCCAAAGTTTCAGCGGGATTTCCAAAATGTTGAAAGGAACTGGAACCATGTCAACCTTGTTTTTGAGAATCTCTCCCGGAGTTTGAGAGGTTTGGACGTGAAAGGGTACCAATCTTGTCGGGGATTGGGAACCCTTCGCGAGAATGTCCAAAGTTTCAGCGGGATTTCCAAAATGTTGAAAGGAACTCGAAACATGTCAACCTTGGTTTTGAGAATCTCTCCCGGAGTTTGAGAGATTTGGACGTGAAAGGGTACCAATCTTGTCAGGGATTGGGAACCCTTCGCGACAATGTCCAAAGTTTCAGGGGGATTTCTAAAATGTTGAAAGGAACTGGAACCATGTCAACCTTGGTTTTGAGAATCTCTCCCGGACTTTGAGAGATTTGGACGTGAAAGGGTACCAATCTCGTCGGGGATTGGGAACCCTTCGCGAGAATGTCCAAAGTTTCAGCGGGATTTCCAAAATGTTGAAAGGAACTCGAACCATGTCAACCTTGGTTTTGAGAATCTCTCCCGGAGTTTGAGAGATTTGGACGTGAAAGGGTACCAATCTTGTCGGGGATTGGGAACCCTTCGCGACAATGTCCAAAGTTTCAGCGGGATTTCCAAAATGTTGAAAGGAACTCGAACCATGTCAACCTTGGTTTTGAGAATCTCTCCCGGAGTTTGAGAGATTTGGACGTGAAAGGGTACCAATCTTGTCGGGGATTGGGAACCCTTCGCGAGAATGTCCAAAGTTTCAGCGGGATTTCCAAAATGTTGAAAGGAACTCGAAACATGTCAACCTTGGTTTTGAGAATCTCTCCCGGAGTTTGAGAGATTTGGACGTGAAAGGGTACGAATCTGGTCGGGGATTGGGAACCCTTCGCGACAACGTCCAAAGTTTCAGCGGGATTTCCAAAATGTTGAAAGGAACTCGAACCATGTCAACCTTGGTTTTGAGAATCTCTCCCGGAGTTTGAGAGATTTGGACGTGAAAGGGTACCAATCTTTTCGGGGATTGGGAACCCTTCGCGAGAATGTCCAAAGTTTCAGCGGGATTTCCAAAATGTTGAAAGGAACTCGAACCATGTCAACCTTGGTTTTGAGAATCTCTCCCGGAGTTTGAGAGATTTGGACGTGAAAGGGTACCAATCTTGTCGGGGATTGGGAACCCTTCGCGACAATGTCCAAAGTTTCAGCGGGATTTCCAAAATGTTGAAAGGAACTCGAAACATGTCAACCTTGGTTTTGAGAATCTCTCCCGGAGTTTGAGAGATTTGGACGTGAAAGGGTACCAATCTTGTCAGGGATTGGGAACCCTTCGCGACAATGTCCAAAGTTTCAGGGGGATTTCCAAAATGTTGAAAGGAACTGGAACCATGTCAACCTTGGTTTTAAGAATCTCTCCCGGAGTTTGAGAGATTTGGACGTGAAAGGGTACCAATCTCGTCGGGGATTGGGAACCCTTCGCGAGAATTTCCAAAGTTTCAGCGGGATTTCCACAATGTTGAAAGGAACTCGAACCATGTCAACCTTGGTTTTGAGAATCTCTCCCGGAGTTTGAGAGATTTGGACGTGAAAGGGTACGAATCTTGTCGGGGATTGGGAACCCTTCGCGACAATGTCCAAAGTTTCAGCGGGATTTCCAAAATGTTGAAAGGAACTCGAAACATGTCAACCTTGATTTGAGAATCTCTCCCGGAGTTTGAGAGATTTGGACGTGAAAGGGTACCAATCTTGTCGGGGATTGGGAACCCTTCGCGAGAATGTCCAAAGTTTCAGCGGGATTTCCAAAATGTTGAAAGGAACTGGAACCATGTCAACCTTGGTTTTGAGAATCTCTCCCGGAGTTTGAGAGATTTGGACGTGAAAGGGTACCAATCTTGTCGGGGATTGGGAACCCTTCGCGACAATGTCCAAAGTTTCAGCGGGGTTTCCAAAATGTTGAAAGGAACTCGAAACATGTCAACCTTGGTTTTGAGAATCTCTCCCGGAGTTTGAGAGATTTGGACGTGAAAGGGTACCAATCTTGTCGGGGATTGGGAACCCTTCGCGAGAATGTCCAAAGTTTCAGCGGGATTTCCAAAATGTTGAAAGGAACTCGAACCATGTCAACCTTGGTTTTGAGAATCTCTCCCGGAGTTTGAGAGATTTGGACGTGAAAGGGTACCAATCTTGTCGGGGATTGGGAACCCTTCGCGAGAATGTCCAAAGTTTCAGCAGGATTTCCAAAATGTTGAAAGGAACTCGAACCATGTCAACCTTGGTTTTGAGAATCTCTCCCGGAGTTTGAGAGATTTGGACGTGAAAGGGTACCAATCTTGTCGGGGATTGGGAACCCTTCGCGACAATGTCCAAAGTTTCAGCGGGATTTCCAAAATGTTGAAAGGAACTCGAAACATGTCAACCTTGGTTTTGAGAATCTCTCCCGGAGTTTGAGAGATTTGGACGTGAAAGGGTACCAATCTTGTCGGGGATTGGGAACCCTTCGCGAGAATGTCCAAAGTTTCAGCGGGATTTCCAAAATGTTGAAAGGAACTCGAACCATGTCAACCTTGGTTTTGAGAATCTCTCCCGGAGTTTGAGAGATTTGGACGTGAAAGGGTACCAATCTTGTCGGGGATTGGGAACCCTTCGCGACAATGTCCAAAGTTTCAGGGGGATTTCCAAAATGTTGAAAGGAACTGGAACCATGTCAACCTTGGTTTTAAGAATCTCTCCCGGAGTTTGAGAGATTTGGACGTGAAAGGGTACCAATCTCGTCGGGGATTGGGAACCCTTCGCGAGAATGTCCAAAGTTTCAGCGGGATTTCCAAAATGTTGAAAGGAACTCGAACCATGTCAACCTTGGTTTTGAGAATCTCTCCCGGAGTTTGAGAGATTTGGACGTGAAAGGGTACCAATCTTGTCGGGGATTGGGAACCCTTCGCCAGAATGTCCAAAGTTTCAGCGGGATTTCCAAAATGTTGAAAGGAACTGGAACCATGTCAACCTTGGTTTTGAGAATCTCTCCCGGAGTTTGAGAGATTTGGACGTGAAAGGGTACCAGTCTTGTCGGAGATTGGGAACCCTTCGCGAGAATGTCCAAAGTTTCAGGGGGATTTCCAAAATGTTGAAAGGAACTCGAAACATGTCGACCTTGGTTTTGAGAATCTCTCCCGGAGTTTGAGAGATTTGGACGTGAAAGGGTACCAATCTTGTCGGGGATTGGGAACCCTTCGCGACAATGTCCAAAGTTTCAGCGGGATTTCCAAAATGTTGAAAGGAACTCGAAACATGTCAACCTTGGTTTTGAGAATCTCCCCCGGAGTTTGAGAGATTTGGACGTGAAAGGGTACCAATCTTGTCGGGGATTGGGAACCCTTCGCGAGAATGTCCAAAGTTTCAGCGGGATTTCCAAAATGTTGAAAGGAACTCGAAACATGTCAACCTTGGTTTTGAGAATCTCTCCCGGAGTTTGAGAGATTTGGACGTGAAAGGGTACCAATCTTGTCGGGGATTGGGAACCCTTCGCGACAATGTCCAAAGTTTCAGCGGGATTTCCAAAATGTTGAAAGGAACTCGAACCATGTCAACCTTGGTTTTGAGAATCTCTCCCGGAGTTTGAGAGATTTGGACGTGAAAGGGTACCAATCTTGTCAGGGATTGGGAACCCTTCGCGACAATGTCCAAAGTTTCAGGGGGATTTCCAAAATGTAGAAAGGAACTGGAACCATGTCAACCTTGTTTTTGAGAATCTCTCCCGGAGTTTGAGAGGTTTGGACGTGAAAGGGTACCAATCTTGTCGGGGATTGGGAACCCTTCGCGAGAATGTCCAAAGTTTCAGCGGGATTTCCAAAATGTTGAAAGGAACTCGAACCATGTCAACCTTGGTTTTGAGAATCTCTCCCGGAGTTTGAGAGATTTGGACGTGAAAGGGTACCAATCTTGTCAGGGATTGGGAACCCTTCGTGACAATGTCCAAAGTTTCAGGGGGATTTCTAAAATGTTGAAAGGAACTGGAACCATGTCAACCTTGGTTTTGAGAATCTCTCCCGGAGTTTGAGAGATTTGGACGTGAAAGGGTACCAATCTTGTCGGGGATTGGGAACCCTTCGCGAGAATGTCCAAAGTTTCAGCGGGATTTCCAAAATGTTGAAAGGAACTCGAAACATGTCAACCTTGGTTTTGAGAATCTCTCCCGGAGTTTGAGAGATTTGGACGTGAAAGGGTACGAATCTTGTCGGGGATTGGGAACCCTTCGCGACAACGTCCAAAGTTTCAGCGGGATTTCCAAAATGTTGAAAGGAACTCGAAACATGTCAACCTTGGTTTTGAGAATCTCTCCCGGAGTTTGAGAGATTTGGACGTGAAAGGGTACCAGTCTTGTCGGGGATTGGGAACCCTTCGCGAGAATGTCCAAAGTTTCAGCGGGATTTCCAAAATGTTGAAAGGAACTCGAAACATGTCAACCTTGGTTTTGAGAATCTCTCCCGGAGTTTGAGAGATTTGGACGTGAAAGGGTACCAATCTTGTCGGGGATTGGGAACCCTTCGCGACAATGTCCAAAGTTTCAGCGGGATTTCCAAAATGTTGAAAGGAACTCGAAACATGTCAACCTTGGTTTTGAGAATCTCTCCCGGAGTTTGAGAGATTTGGACGTGAAAGGGTACCAATCTTGTCAGGGATTGGGAACCCTTCGCGAGAATGTCCAAAGTTTCAGGGGGATTTCCAAAATGTTGAAAGGAACTGGAACCATGTCAACCTTGGTTTTAAGAATCTCTCCCGGAGTTTGAGAGATTTGGACGTGAAAGGGTACCAATCTCGTCGGGGATTGGGAACCCTTCGCGAGAATTTCCAAAGTTTCAGCGGGATTTCCAAAATGTTGAAAGGAACTCGAACCATGTCAACCTTGGTTTTGAGAATCTCTCCCGGAGTTTGAGAGATTTGGACGTGAAAGGGTACCAATCTTGTCGGGGATTGGGAACCCTTCGCGACAATGTCCAAAGTTTCAGCGGGATTTCCAAAATGTTGAAAGGAACTCGAAACATGTCAACCTTGATTTGAGAATCTCTCCCGGAGTTTGAGAGATTTGGACGTGAAAGGGTACCAATCTTGTCGGGGATTGGGAACCCTTCGCGAGAATGTCCAAAGTTTCAGCGGGATTTCCAAAATGTTGAAAGGAACTCGAAACATGTCAACCTTGGTTTTGAGAATCTCTCCCGGAGTTTGAGAGATTTGAACGTGAAAGGGTACCAATCTCGTCAGGGATTGGGAACCCTTCGCGAGAATGTCCAAAGTTTCAGCGGGATTTCCAAAATGTGTAAAGGAACTCGAACCATGTCAACCTTGGTTTTGAGAATCTCTCCCGGAGTTTGAGAGATTTGGACGTGAAAGGGTACCAATCTTGTCGGGGATTTGGAACCCTTCGCGAGAATGTCCAAAGTTTCAGCAGGATTTCCAAAATGTTGAAAGGAACTCGAACCATGTCAACCTTGGTTTTGAGAATATCTCCCGGAGTTTGAGAGATTTGGACGTGAAAGGGTACCAATCTTGACGGGGATTGGGAACCCTTCGACAGAATGTCCAAAGTTTCAGCGGGATTTCCAAAATGTTGAAAGGAACTCGAAACATGTCAACCTTGGTTTTGAGAATCTCTCCCGGAGTTTGAGAGATTTGGACGTGAAAGGGTACCAATCTTGTCGGGGATTGGGAACCCTTCGCGAGAATGTCCAAAGTTTCAGCGGGATTTCCAAAATGTTGAAAGGAACTGGAACCATGTCAACCTTGGTTTTGAGAATCTCTCCCGGAGTTTGAGAGATTTGGACGTGAAAGGGTACCAATCTTGTCGGGGATTGGGAACCCTTCGACAGAATGTCCAAAGTTTCAGCGGGGTTTCCAAAATGTTGAAAGGAACTCGAAACATGTCAACCTTGGTTTTGAGAATCTCTCCCGGAGTTTGAGAGATTTGGACGTGAAAGGGTACCAATCTTGTCGGGGATTGGGAACCCTTCGCGAGAATGTCCAAAGTTTCAGCGGGATTTCCAAAATGTTGAAAGGAACTCGAAACATGTCAACCTTGGTTTTGAGAATCTCTCCCGGAGTTTGAGAGATTTGGACGTGAAAGGGTACCAATCTTGACGGGGATTGGGAACCCTTCGCGACAATGTCCAAAGTTTCAGGGGGATTTCCAAAATGTTGAAAGGAACTGGAACCATGTCAACCTTGGTTTTAAGAATCTCTCCCGGAGTTTGAGAGATTTGGACGTGAAAGGGTACCAATCTCGTCGGGGATTGGGAACCCTTCGCGAGAATGTCCAAAGTTTCAGCGGGATTTCCAAAATGTTGAAAGGAACTCGAACCATGTCAACCTTGGTTTTGAGAATCTCTCCCGGAGTTTGAGAGATTTGGACGTGAAAGGGTACCAATCTTGTCGGGGATTGGGAACCCTTCGCCAGAATGTCCAAAGTTTCAGCGGGATTTCCAAAATGTTGAAAGGTACTCGAACCATGTCAACCTTGGTTTTGAGAATCTCTCCCGGAGTTTGAGAGATTTGGACGTGAAAGGGTACCAGTCTTGTCGGAGATTGGGAACCCTTCGCGAGAATGTCCAAAGTTTCAGCGGGATTTCCAAAATGTTGAAAGGAACTCGAAACATGTCGACCTTGGTTTTGAGAATCTCTCCCGGAGTTTGAGAGATTTGGACGTGAAAGGGTACGAATCTTGTCGGGGATTGGGAAACCTTCGCGAGAATGTCCAAAGTTTCAGCGGGATTTCCAAAATGTTGAAAGGAACTCGAAACATGTCAACCTTGGTTTTGAGAATCTCTCCCGGAGTTTGAGAGATTTGGACGTGAAAGGGTACGAATCTTGTCGGGGATTGGGAACCCTTCGCGAGAATGTCCAAAGTTTCAGCGGGATTTCCAAAATGTTGAAAGGAACTCGAACCATGTCAACCTTGGTTTTGAGAATCTCTCCCGGAGTTTGAGAGATTTGAACGTGAAAGGGTACCAATCTTGTCGGGGATTGGGAACCCTTCGCGAGAATGTCCAAAGTTTCAGCAGGATTTCCAAAATGTTGAAAGGAACTCGAACCATGTCAACCTTGGTTTTGAGAATCTGTCCCGGAGTTTGAGAGATTTGGACGTGAAAGGGTACCAATCTTGTCGGGGATTGGGAACCCTTCGCGAGAATGTCCAAAGTTTCAGCGGGATTTCCAAAATGTTGAAAGGAACTCGAACCATGTCAACCTTGGTTTTGAGAATCTCTCCCGGATTTTGAGAGATTTGGACGTGAAAGGGTACCAATCTTGTCGGGGATTGGGAACCCTTCGCGAGAATGTCCAAAGTTTCAGCGGGATTTCCAAAATTTTGAAAGGAACTGGAACCATGTCAACCTTGGTTTTGAGAATCTCTCCCGGAGTTTGAGAGATTTGGACGTGAAAGGGTACCAATCTTGTCGGGGATTGGGAACCCTTCGCGAGAATGTCCAAAGTTTCAGCGGGATTTCCAAAATGTTGAAAGGAACTCGAAACATGTCAACCTTGGTTTTGAGAATCTCTCCCGGAGTTTGAGAGATTTGGACGTGAAAGGGTACCAATCTTGTCGGGGATTGGGAACCCTTCGCGAGAATGTCCAAAGTTTCAGCGGGATTTCCAAAATGTTGAAAGGAACTCGAAACATGTCAACCTTGGTTTTGAGAATCTCTCCCGGAGTTTGAGAGATTTGGACGTGAAAGGGTACCAATCTTGTCGGGGATTGGGAACCCTTCGCGACAATGTCCAAAGTTTCAGGGGGATTTCCAAAATGTTGAAAGGAACTGGAACCATGTCAACCTTGGTTTTAAGAATCTCTCCCGGAGTTTGAGAGATTTGGACGTGAAAGGGTACCAATCTCGTCGGGGATTGGGAACCCTTCGCGAGAATGTCCAAAGTTTCAGCGGGATTTCCAAAATGTTGAAAGGAACTCGAACCATGTCAACCTTGGTTTTGAGAATCTCTCCCGGAGTTTGAGAGATTTGGACGTGAAAGGGTACCAATCTTGTCGGGGATTGGGAACCCTTCGCCAGAATGTCCAAAGTTTCAGCGGGATTTCCAAAATGTTGAAAGGTACTCGAACCATGTCAACCTTGGTTTTGAGAATCTCTGCCGGAGTTTGAGAGATTTGGACGTGAAAGGGTACCAGTCTTGTCGGAGATTGGGAACCCTTCGCGAGAATGTCCAAAGTTTCAGCGGGATTTCCAAAATGTTGAAAGGAACTCGAAACATGTCGACCTTGGTTTTGAGAATCTCTCCCGGAGTTTGAGAGATTTGGACGTGAAAGGGTACGAATCTTGTCGGGGATTGGGAACCCTTCGCGACAATGTCCAAAGTTTCAGCGGGATTTCCAAAATGTTGAAAGGAACTCGAAACATGTCAACCTTGGTTTTGAGAATCTCTCCCGGAGTTTGAGAGATTTGGACGTGAAAGGGTACGAATCTTGTCGGGGATTGGGAACCCTTCGCGAGAATGTCCAAAGTTTCAGCAGGATTTCCAAAATGTTGAAAGGAACTCGAACCATGTCAACCTTGGTTTTGAGAATCTCTCCCGGAGTTTGAGAGATTTGAACGTGAAAGGGTACCAATCTTGTCGGGGATTGGGAACCCTTCGCGAGAATGTCCAAAGTTTCAGCAGGATTTCCAAAATGTTGAAAGGAACTCGAACCATGTCAACCTTGGTTTTGAGAATCTGTCCCGGAGTTTGAGAGATTTGGACGTGAAAGGGTACCAATCTTGTCGGGGATTGGGAACCCTTCGCGAGAATGTCCAAAGTTTCAGCGGGATTTCCAAAATGTTGAAAGGAACTCGAACCATGTCAACCTTGGTTTTGAGAATCTCTCCCGGATTTTGAGAGATTTGGACGTGAAAGGGTACCAATCTTGACGGGGATTGGGAACCCTTCGCGAGAATGTCCAAAGTTTCAGCGGGATTTCCAAAATGTTGAAAGGAACTCGAAACATGTCAACCTTGGTTTTGAGAATCTCTCCCGGAGTTTGAGAGATTTGGACGTGAAAGGGTACCAATCTTGACGGGGATTGGGAACCCTTCGACAGAATGTCCAAAGTTTCAGCGGGATTTCCAAAATGTTGAAAGGAACTCGAAACATGTCAACCTTGGTTTTGAGAATCTCTCCCGGACTTTGAGAGATTTGGACGTGAAAGGGTACCAATCTTGTCGGGGATTGGGAACCCTTCGCGAGAATGTCCAAAGTTTCAGTGGGATTTCCAAAATGTTGAAAGGAACTCGAACCATGTCAACCTTGGTTTTGAGAATCTCTCCCGGAGTTTGAGAGATTTGGACGTGAAAGGGTACCAATCTTGTCGGGGATTTGGAACCCTTCGCGAGAATGTCCAAAGTTTCAGCAGGATTTCCAAAATGTTGAAAGGAACTCGAACCATGTCAACCTTGGTTTTGAGAATCTCTCCCGGAGTTTGAGAGATTTGGACGTGAAAGGGTACCAATCTTGACGGGGATTGGGAACCCTTCGACAGAATGTCCAAAGTTTCAGCGGGATTTCCAAAATGTTGAAAGGAACTGGAAACATGTCAACCTTGGTTTTGAGAATCTCTCCCGGAGTTTGAGAGATTTGGACGTGAAAGGGTACCAATCTTGTCGGGGATTGGGAACCCTTCGCGAGAATGTCCAAAGTTTCAGCAGGATTTCCAAAATGTTGAAAGGAACTGGAACCATGTCAACCTTGGTTTTGAGAATCTCTCCCGGAGTTTGAGAGATTTGGACGTGAAAGGGTACCAATCTTGTCGGGGATTGGGAACCCTTCGACAGAATGTCCAAAGTTTCAGCGGGGTTTCCAAAATGTTGAAAGGAACTCGAAACATGTCAACCTTGGTTTTGAGAATCTCTCCCGGAGTTTGAGAGATTTGGACGTGAAAGGGTACCAATCTTGTCGGGGATTGGGAACCCTTCGCGAGAATGTCCAAAGTTTCAGCGGGATTTCCAAAATGTTGAAAGGAACTCGAAACATGTCAACCTTGGTTTTGAGAATCTCTCCCGGAGTTTGAGAGATTTGGACGTGAAAGGGTACCAATCTTGTCAGGGATTGGGAACCCTTCGCGACAATGTCCAAAGTTTCAGCGGGATTTCCAAAATGTTGAAAGGAACTGGAACCATGTCAACCTTGGTTTTAAGAATCTCTCCCGGAGTTTGAGAGATTTGGACGTGAAAGGGTACCAATCTCGTCGGGGATTGGGAACCCTTCGCGAGAATGTCCAAAGTTTCAGCGGGATTTCCAAAATGTTGAAAGGAACTCGAACCATGTCAACCTTGGTTTTGAGAATCTCTCCCGGAGTTTGAGAGATTTGGACGTGAAAGGGTACCAATCTTGTCGGGGATTGGGAACCCTTCGCGAGAAAGTCCAAAGTTTCAGCGGGATTTCCAAAATGTTGAAAGGTACTCGAACCATGTCAACCTTGGTTTTGAGAATCTCTCCCGGAGTTTGAGAGATTTGGACGTGAAAGGGTACCAGTCTTGTCGGAGATTGGGAACCCTTCGCGAGAATGTCCAAAGTTTCAGCGGGATTTCCAAAATGTTGAAAGGAACTCGAAACATGTTGACCTTGGTTTTGAGAATCTCTCCCGGAGTTTGAGAGATTTGGACGTGAAAGGGTACGAATCTTGTCGGGGATTGGGAACCCTTCGCGACAATGTCCAAGTTTCAGCGGGATTTCCAAAATGTTGAAAGGAACTCGAAACATGTCAACCTTGGTTTTGAGAATCTCCCCCGGAGTTTGAGAGATTTGGACGTGAAAGGGTACCAATCTTGTCGGGGATTGGGAACCCTTCGCGAGAATGTCCAAAGTTTCAGCGGGATTTCCAAAATGTTGAAAGGAACTCGAAACATGTCAACCTTGGTTTTCAGAATCTCTCCCGGAGTTTGAGAGATTTGGACGTGAAAGGGTACGAATCTTGTCGGGGATTGGGAACCCTTCGCGAGAATGTCCAAAGTTTCAGCGGGATTTCCAAAATGTTGAAAGGAACTCGAAACATGTCAACCTTGGTTTTGAGAATCTCTCCCGGAGTTTGAGAGATTTGAACGTGAAAGGGTACCAATCTTGTCGGGGATTGGGAACCCTTCGCGAGAATGTCCAAAGTTTCAGCAGGATTTCCAAAATGTTGAAAGGAACTCGAACCATGTCAACCTTGGTTTTGAGAATCTGTCCCGGAGTTTGAGAGATTTGGACGTGAAAGGGTACCAATCTTGTCGGGGATTGGGAACCCTTCGCGAGAATGTCCAAAGTTTCAGCGGGATTTCCAAAATGTTGAAAGGAACTCGAACCATGTCAACCTTGGTTTTGAGAATCTCTCCCGGATTTTGAGAGATTTGGACGTGAAAGGGTACCAATCTTGACGGGGATTGGGAACCCTTCGCGAGAATGTCCAAAGTTTCAGCGGGATTTCCAAAATGTTGAAAGGAACTCGAACCATGTCAACCTTGGTTTTGAGAATCTCTCCCGGAGTTTGAGAGATTTGGACGTGAAAGGGTACCAATCTTGACGGGGATTGGGAACCCTTCGACAGAATGTCCAAAGTTTCAGCGGGATTTCCAAAATGTTGAAAGGAACTCGAAACATGTCAACCTTGGTTTTGAGAATCTCTCCCGGACTTTGAGAGATTTGGACGTGAAAGGGTACCAATCTTGTCGGGGATTGGGAACCCTTCGCGAGAATGTCCAAAGTTTCAGTGGGATTTCCAAAATGTTGAAAGGAACTCGAACCATGTCAACCTTGGTTTTGAGAATCTCTCCCGGAGTTTGAGAGATTTGGACGTGAAAGGGTACCAATCTTGTCGGGGATTGGGAACCCTTCGCGAGAATGTCCAAAGTTTCAGCGGGGTTTCCAAAATGTTGAAAGGAACTCGAAACATGTCAACCTTGGTTTTGAGAATCTCTCCCGGAGTTTGAGAGATTTGGACGTGAAAGGGTACCAATCTTGTCGGGGATTGGGAACCCTTCGCGAGAATGTCCAAAGTTTCAGCGGGGTTTCCAAAATGTTGAGAGGAACTCGAAACATGTCAACCTTGGTTTTGAGAATCTCTCCCGGAGTTTGAGAGATTTGGACGTGAAAGGGTGCCAATCTTGTCGGGGATTGGGAACCCTTCGCGAGAATGTCCAAAGTTTCAGCGGGATTTCCAAAATGTTGAAAGGAACTCGAACCATGTCAACCTTGGTTTTGAGAATCTCCCCCGGAGTTTGAGAGATTTGGACGTGAAAGGGTACCAATCTTGTCGGGGATCGGGAACCCTTCGCAAGAATGTCCAAAGTTTCAGCGGGATTTCCAAAATGTTGAAAGGAACTCGAAACATGTCAACCTGGTTTTGAGAATCTCTCCCGGAGTTTGAGAGATTTGGACGTGAAAGGGTACCAGTCTTGTCGGGGATTGGGAACCCTTCGCCAGAATGTCCAAAGTTTCAGCGGGATTTCCAAAATGTTGAAAGGAACTCGAAACATGTCGACCTTGGTTTTGAGAATCTCTCCCGGAGTTTGAGAGATTTGGACGTGAAAGGGTACCAATCTTGTCGGGGATCGGGAACCCTTCGCAAGAATGTCCAAAGTTTCAGCGGGATTTCCAAAATGTTGAAAGGAACTCGAAACATGTCAACCTTGGTTTTGAGAATCTCTCCCGGAGTTTGAGAGATTTGGATGTGAAAGGGTACCAATCTTGTCGGGGATTGGGAACCCTTCGCGAGAATGTCCAAAGTTTCAGCGGGATTTTTAAAATGTTGAAAGGAACTGGAACCATGTCAACCTTGGTTTTGAGAATCTCTCCCGGAGTTTGAGAGATTTGGACGTGAAAGGATACCGATCTTGTCGGGGATTGGGAACCCTTCACGAGAATGTCCAAAGTTTCAGGGGGATTTCCAAAATGTTGAGAGGAACTCGAAACATGTCAACCTTGGTTTTGAGAATCTCTCCCGGAGTTTGAGAGATTTGGACGTGAAAGGGTACCAGTCTTGTCGGGGATTGGGAACCCTTCGCGAGAATGTCCAAAGTTTCAGCGGGATTTCCAAAATGTTGAAAGGAACTCGAACCATGTCAACCTTGGTTTTGAGAATCTCTCCCGGAGTTTGAGAGATTTGGACGTGAAAGGGTACCAGTCTTGTCGGGGATGGGGAACTCTTCGCGAGAATGTCCAAAGTTTCAGCGGGATTTCCAAAATGTTGAAAGGAACTCGAAACATGTCAACCTTGGTTTTGAAAATCTCTCCCGGAGTTTGAGAGATTTGGACGTGAAAGGGTACCAATCTTGTCGGGGATTGGGAACCCTTCGCGAGAATGTCCAAAGTTTCAGCGGGATTTCCAAAATGTTGAAAGGAACTCGAACCATGTCAACCTTGGTTTTGAGAATCTCTCCCGGAGTTTGAGAGATTTGGACGTGAAAGGGTACCAATCTTGTCGTGGATTGGGAACCCTTCGACAGAATGTCCAAAGTTTCAGCGGGATTTCCAAAATGTTGAAAGGAACTCGAAACATGTCAACCTTGGTTTTGAGAATCTCTCCCGGAGTTTGAGAGATTTGGACGTGAAAGGGTGCCAATCTTGTCGGGGATTGGGAACCCTTCGCGAGAATGTCCAAAGTTTCAGCGGGATTTCCAAAATGTTGAAAGGAACTCGAACCATGTCAACCTTGGTTTTGAGAATCTCTCCCGGAGTTTGAGAGATTTGGACGTGAAAGGGTACCAATCTTGTCGGGGATTGGGAACCCTTCGCCAGAATGTCCAAAGTTTCAGCGGGGTTTCCAAAATGTGTAAAGGAACTGGAAACATGTCAACCTTGGTTTTGAGAATCTCTCCCGGAGTTTGAGAGATTTGGACGTGAAAGGGTACCAATCTTGTCGGGGATTGGGAACCCTTCGCGAGAATGTCCAAAGTTTCAGCGGGATTTTTAAAATGTTGAAAGGAACTGGAACCATGTCAACCTTGGTTTTGAGAATCTCTCCCGGAGTTTGAGAGATTTGGACGTGAAAGGATACCGATCTTGTCGGGGATTGGGAACCCTTCACGAGAATGTCCAAAGTTTCAGGGGGATTTCCAAAATGTTGAGAGGAACTCGAAACATGTCAACCTTGGTTTTGAGAATCTCTCCCGGAGTTTGAGAGATTTGGACGTGAAAGGGTACCAGTCTTGTCGGGGATTGGGAACCCTTCGCGAGAATGTCCAAAGTTTCAGCGGGATTTCCAAAATGTTGAAAGGAACTCGAACCATGTCAACCTTGGTTTTGAGAATCTCTCCCGGAGTTTGAGAGATTTGGACGTGAAAGGGTACCAGTCTTGTCGGGGATGGGGAACTCTTCGCGAGAATGTCCAAAGTTTCAGCGGGATTTCCAAAATGTTGAAAGGAACTCGAACCATGTCAACCTTGGTTTTGAGAATCTCTCCCGGAGTTTGAGAGATTTGGACGTGAAAGGGTACCAGTCTTGTCAGGGATTGGGAACCCTTCGCGAGAATGTCCAAAGTTTCAGCGGGATTTCCAAAATGTTGAAAGGAACTCGAACCATGTCAACCTTGGTTTTGAGAATCTCTCCCGGAGTTTGAGAGATTTGGACGTGAAAGGGTACCAATCTTGTCGTGGATTGGGAACCCTTCGACAGAATGTCCAAAGTTTCAGCGGGATTTCCAAAATGTTGAGAGGAACTCGAAACATGTCAACCTTGGTTTTGAGAATCTCTCCCGGAGTTTGAGAGATTTGGACGTGAAAGGGTGCCAATCTTGTCGGGGATTGGGAACCCTTCGCGAGAATGTCCAAAGTTTCAGCGGGATTTCCAAAATGTTGAAAGGAACTCGAACCATGTCAACCTTGGTTTTGAGAATCTCTCCCGGAGTTTGAGAGATTTGGACGTGAAAGGGTACCAATCTTGTCGGGGATTGGGAACCCTTCGCCAGAATGTCCCAAGTTTCAGCGGGGTTTCCAAAATGTGTAAAGGAACTCGAAACATGTCAACCTTGGTTTTGAGAATCTCTCCCGGAGTTTGAGAGATTTGGACGTGAAAGGGTACCAATCTTGTCGGGGATTGGGAACCCTTCGCGAGAATGTCCAAAGTTTCAGCGGGATTTTTAAAATGTTGAAAGGAACTGGAACCATGTCAACCTTGGTTTTGAGAATCTCTCCCGGAGTTTGAGAGATTTGGACGTGAAAGGATACCGATCTTGTCGGGGATTGGGAACCCTTCACGAGAATGTCCAAAGTTTCAGGGGGATTTCCAAAATGTTGAGAGGAACTCGAAACATGTCAACCTTGGTTTTGAGAATCTCTCCCGGAGTTTGAGAGATTTGGACGTGAAAGGGTACCAGTCTTGTCGGGGATTGGGAACCCTTCGCGAGAATGTCCAAAGTTTCAGCGGGATTTCCAAAATGTTGAAAGGAACTCGAACCATGTCAACCTTGGTTTTGAGAATCTCTCCCGGAGTTTGAGAGATTTGGACGTGAAAGGGTACCAGTCTTGTCGGGGATGGGGAACTCTTCGCGAGAATGTCCAAAGTTTCAGCGGGATTTCCAAAATGTTGAAAGGAACTCGAACCATGTCAACCTTGGTTTTGAGAATCTCTCCCGGAGTTTGAGAGATTTGGACGTGAAAGGGTACCAGTCTTGTCAGGGATTGGGAACCCTTCGCGAGAATGTCCAAAGTTTCAGCGGGATTTCCAAAATGTTGAAAGGAACTCGAACCATGTCAACCTTGGTTTTGAGAATCTCTCCCGGAGTTTGAGAGATTTGGACGTGAAAGGGTACCAATCTTGTCGTGGATTGGGAACCCTTCGACAGAATGTCCAAAGTTTCAGCGGGATTTCCAAAATGTGTAAAGGAACTCGAAACATGTCAACCTTGGTTTTGAGAATCTCTCCCGGAGTTTGAGAGATTTGGACGTGAAAGGGTGCCAATCTTGTCGGGGATTGGGAACCCTTCGCGAGAATGTCCAAAGTTTCAGCGGGATTTCCAAAATGTTGAAAGGAACTCGAACCATGTCAACCTTGGTTTTGAGAATCTCTCCCGGAGTTTGAGAGATTTGGACGTGAAAGGGTACCAATCTTGTCGGGGATTGGGAACCCTTCGCCAGAATGTCCCAAGTTTCAGCGGGGTTTCCAAAATGTGTAAAGGAACTCGAAACATGTCAACCTTGGTTTTGAGAATCTCTCCCGGAGTTTGAGAGATTTGGACGTGAAAGGGTACCAATCTTGTCGGGGATCAGGAACCCTTCGCGAGAATGTCCAAAGTTTCAGCGGGATTTCCAAAATGTTGAAAGGAACTCGAAACATGTCAACCTTGGTTTTGAGAATCTCTCCCGGAGTTTGAGAGATTTGGACGTGAAAGAATACCAATCTTGTCGGGGATTGGGAACCCTTCGCGAGAATGTCCAAAGTTTCAGCGGGATTTCCAAAATGTTGAAAGGAACTCGAAACATGTCAACCTTGGTTTTGAGAATCTCTCCCGGAGTTTGAGAGATTTGGACGTGAAAGGGTACCAGTCTTGTCGGGGATGGGGAACTCTTCGCGAGAATGTCCAAAGTTTCAGCGGGATTTCCAAAATGTTGAAAGGAACTCGAACCATGTCAACCTTGGTTTTGAGAATCTCTCCCGGAGTCTGAGAGATTTGGACGTGAAAGGGTACCAATCTTGTCGGGGATTGGGAACTCTTCGCGAGAATGTCCAAAGTTTCAGCGGGATTTCCAAAATGTTGAAAGGAACTCGAACCATGTCAACTTTGGTTTTGAGAATCTCTCCCGGAGTTTGAGAGATTTGGACGTGAAAGGGTACCAATCTTGTCGGGGATTGGGAACCCTTCGCGAGAATGTCCAAAGTTTCAGCGGGATTTCCAAAATGTTGAAAGGAACTCGAAACATGTCAACCTTGGTTTTGAGAATCTCTCCCGGAGTTTGAGAGATTTGGACGTGAAAGGGTACCAATCTTGTCGGGGATCAGGAACCCTTCGCGAGAATGTCCAAAGTATCAGCGGGATTTCCAAAATGTTGAAAGGAACTCGAAACATGTCAACCTTGGTTTTGAGAATCTCTCGCGGAGTTTGAGAGATTTGGACGTGAAAGAATACCAATCTTGTCGGGGATTGGGAACCCTTCGCGAGAATGTCCAAAGTTTCAGCGGGATTTCCAAAATGTTGAAAGGAACTCGAAACATGTCAACCTTGGTTTTGAGAATCTCTCCCAGAGTTTGAGAGATTTGGACGTGAAAGGGTACCAATCTTGTCGGGGATTGGGAACCCTTCGCGAGAATGTCCAAAGTTTCAGCGGGATTTCCAAAATGTTGAAAGGAACTCGAACCATGTCAACCTTGGTTTTGAGAATCTCTCCCGGAGTTTGAGAGATTTGGACGTGAAAGGGTACCAATCTTGTCGGGGATTGGGAACCCTTCGCGACAATGTCCAAAGTTTCAGCGGGATTTCCAAAATGTTGAAAGGAACTCGAACCATGTCAACCTTGGTTTTGAGAATCTCTCCCGGAGTCTGAGAGATTTGGACGTGAAAGGGTACCAGTCTTGTCGGGGATGGTGAACCCTTCGCGAGAATGTCCAAAGTTTCAGCGGGATTTCCAAAATGTTGAAAGGAACTGGAACCATGTCAACCTTGGTTTTGAGAATCTCTCCCGGAGTTTGAGAGATTTGGACGTGAAAGGATACCAATCTTGTCGGGGATTGGGAACCCTTCGCGAGAATGTCCAAAGTTTCAGCGGGATTTCCAAAATGTTGAAAGGAACTCGAACCATGTCAACCTTGGTTTTGAGAATCTTACCCGGAGTTTGAGAGATTTGGACGTGAAAGGGTACCAGTCTTGTCAAGGATCAGGAACCCTTCGCGAGAATGTCCAAAGTTTCAGCGGGATTTCCAAAATGTTGAAAGGAACTCGAACCATGTCAACCTTGGTTTTGAGAATCTCTCCCGGAGTTTGAGAGATTTGGACGTGAAAGGGTACCAATCTTGTCGGGGATTGGGAACCCTTCGCGACAATGTCCAAAGTTTCAGCGGGATTTCCAAAATGTTGAAAGGAACTCGAACCATGTCAACCTTGGTTTTGAGAATCTCTCCCGGAGTTTGAGAGATTTGGACGTGAAAGAATACCAATCTTGTCGGGGATTGGGAACCCTTCACGAGAATGTCCAAAGTTTCAGCGGGATTTCCAAAATGTTGAAAGGAACTCGAAACATGTCAAGCTTGGTTTTGAGAATCTCCCCCGGAGTTTGAGAGATTTGGACTTGAAAGGGTACCAATCTTGTCGGGGATGGGGACCCCTTCGCGAGAATGTCCAAAGTTTCAGCGGGATTTCCAA
>NW_028115749.1:0-31611 GCF_964273445.1 Streptopelia decaocto
CGTCAAAAAATGGCTAAAATTCCAGTTGAAATTTTTTCAAAGTCCCTTAAAAATTTTCCAATTTTGTCCCAATTCTTCCCATTCCCATTGAAACTTTTCAAATCCCTCTCAAAATTGTTGAAATTCTGTTGAAGCTTTTAAAATTCTCTCTAGAATTTTCAAAATCCATGTCCACATGTTTACAATTTCACGTCAAAAAATGGCTAAAATTCCAGTTGAAATTTTTTCAAAGTCCCTTAAAAATTTTCCAGTTTTTGTCCCAATTCTTCCCATTCCCATTGAAACTTTTCAATCCCTCTCAAAATTGTTGAAATTCTCTTGAAGCTTTTAAAATTCTCTCTAGAATTTTCAAAATCCATGTCCACATGTTTACAATTTCACGTCAAAAAATGGCTAAAATTCCAGTTGAAATTTTTTCAAAGTCCCTTAAAAATTTTCCAATTTTTGTCCCAATTCTTCCCATTCCCATTGAAACTTTTCAAATCCCTCTCAAAATTGTTGAAATTCTGTTGAAGCTTTTAAAATTCTCTCTAGAATTTTCAAAATCCATGGCCACATGTTTACAATTTCACGTCAAAAAATGACTCAAAATTCCAGGTGAAATTTTTTCAAAGTCCCTTAAAAATTTTCCAATTTTTGTCCCAATTCTTCCCATTCCCATTGAAACTTTTCAAATCCCTCTCAAAATTGTTGAAATTCTCTTGAAGCTTTTAAAATTCTCTCTAGAATTTCAAAATCCATGGCCACATGTTTACAATTTCACGTCAAAAAATGGCTAAAATTCCAGTTGAAATTTTTTCAAAGTCCCTTAAAAATTTTCCAATTTTTGTCCCAATTCTTCCCATTCCCATTGAAACTTTTCAAATTCCTCTCAAAATTGTTGAGATTCTCTTGAAGCTTTTAAAATTCTCTCTAGAATTTTCAAAATCCACTTCAACATGTTTACAATTTCACGTAAAAAAAAATGCTAAAATTCCAGTTGAAATTTTTTCAAAGTCCCTTAAAAATTTTCCAATTTTTGTCCCAATTCTTCCCATTCCCATTGAAACTTTTCAAATCCCTCTCAAAATTGTTGAAATTCTCTTGAAGCTTTTAAAATTCTCTCTAGAATTTTCAAAATCCATGTCCACATGTTTACAATTTCACGTCAAAAAATGGCTAAAATTCCAGTTGAAATTTTTTCAAAGTCCCTTAAAAATTTTCCAATTTTTGTCCCAATTCTTCCCATTCCCATTGAAACTTTTCAAATCCCTCTCAAATTGTTGAAATTCTCTTGAAGCTTTTAAAATTCTCTCTAGAATTTTCAAAATCCATGGCCACATGTTTACAATTTCACGTAAAAAAATGGCTAAAATTCCAGTTGAAATTTTTTCAAAGTCCCTTAAAAATTTTCCAATTTTTGTCCCAATTCTTCCCATTCCCATTGAAACTTTTCAAATCCCTCTCAAAATTGTTGAAATTCTCTTGAAGCTTTTAAAATTCTCTCTAGAATTTTCAAAATCCATGTCCGCATGTTTACAATTTCACGTCAAAAAATGACTAAAATTCCAGGTGAAATTTTTTCAAAGTCCCTTAAAAATTTTCCAATTTTTGTCCCAATTCTTCCCATTCCCATTGAAACTTTTCAAATCCCTCTCAAAATTGTTGAAATTCTCTTGAAGCTTTTAAAATTCTCTCTAGAATTTTCAAAATCCATGGCCACATGTTTACAATTTCACGTCAAAAAATTGCTAAAATTCCAGCTGAAATTTTTTCAAAGTCCCTTAAAAATTTTCCAATTTTTGTCCCAATTCTTCCCATTCCCATTGAAACTTTTCAAATCCCTCTCAAAATTGTTGAAATTCTGTTGAAGCTTTTAAAATTCTCTCTAGAATTTTCAAAATCCATGGCCACATGTTTACAATTTCACGTCAAAAAATGGCTAAAATTCCAGTTGAAATTTTTTCAAAGTCCCTTAAAAATTTTCCAATTTTTGTCCCAATTCTTCCCATTCCCATTGAAACTTTTCAAATCCCTCTCAAAATTGTTGAAATTCTGTTGAAGCTTTTAAAATTCTCTCTAGAATTTTCAAAATCCATGGCCACATGTTTACAATTTCACGTCAAAAAATGGCTAAAATTCCAGTTGAAATTTTTTCAAAGTCCCTTAAAATTTTCCAATTTTTGTCCCAATTCTTCCCATTCCCATTGAAACTTTTCAAATCCCTCTCAAAATTGTTGAAATTCTGTTGAAGCTTTTAAAATTCTCTCTAGAATTTTCAAAATCCATGGCCACATGTTTACAATTTCACGTCAAAAAATGGCTAAATTCCAGTTGAAATTTTTTCAAAGTCCCTTAAAAATTTTCCAATTTTTGTCCCAATTCTTCCCATTCCCATTGAAACTTTTCAAATCCCTCTCAAAATTGTTGAAATTCTGTTGAAGCTTTTAAAATTCTCTCTAGAATTTTCAAAATCCATGTCCACATGTTTACAATTTCACGTCAAAAATGACTAAAATTCCAGGTGAAATTTTTTCAAAGTCCCTTAAAAATTTTCCAATTTTTGTCCCAATTCTTCCCATTCCCATTGAAACTTTTCAAATCCCTCTCAAAATTGTTGAAATTCTCTTGAAGCTTTTAAAATTCTCTCTAGAATTTTCAAAATCCATGGCCACATGTTTACAATTTCACGTCAAAAAATGGCTAAAATTCCAGTTGAAATTTTTTCAAAGTCCCTTAAAATTTTCCAATTTTTGTCCCAGTTCTTCCTATTCCCATTGAAACTTTTCAAATCCCTCTCAAAATTGTTGAAATTCTCTTGAAGCTTTTAAAATTCTCTCTAGAATTTTCAAAATCCATGTCCACATGTTTACAATTTCACGTCAAAAAATTGCTAAAATTCCAGCTGAAATTTTTTCAAAGTCCCTTAAAAATTTTCCAAATTTTGTCCCAATTCTTCCCATTCCCATTGAAACTTTTCAAATCCCTCTCAAAATTGTTGAAATTCTCTTGAAGCTTTTAAAATTCTCTCTAGAATTTTCAAAATCCATGTCCACATGTTTACAATTTCACGTCAAAAAATGGCTAAAATTCCAGTTGAAATTTTTTCAAAGTCCCTTAAAAATTTTCCAATTTTTGTCCCAATTCTTCCCATTCCCATTGAAACTTTTCAAATCCCTCTCAAAATTGTTGAAATTCTCTTGAAGCTTTTAAAATTCTCTCTAGAATTTTCAAAATCCATGGCCACATGTTTACAATTTCACGTCAAAAAATGGCTAAAATTCCAGTTGAAATTTTTTCAAAGTCCCTTAAAAATTTTACAATTTTTGTCCCAATTCTTCCCATTCCCATTGAAACTTTTCAAATCCCTCTCAAAATTGTTGAAATTCTGTTGAAGCTTTTAAAATTCTCTCTAGAATTTTCAAAATCCATGTCCACATGTTTACAATTTCACGTCAAAAAATTGCTAAAATTCCAGTTGAAATTTTTTCAAAGTCCCTTAAAAATTTTCCAATTTTTGTCCCAATTCTTCCCATTCCCATTGAAACTTTTCAAATCCCTCTCAAAATTGTTGAAATTCTGTTGAAGCTTTTAAAATTCTCTCTAGAATTTTCAAAATCCATGGCCACATGTTTACAATTTCACGTCAAAAAATGGCTAAAATTCCAGTTGAAATTTTTTCAAAGTCCCTGAAAAATTTTCCAATTTTTGTCCCAATTCTTCCCGTTCCCATTGAAACTTTTCAAATCCCTCTCAAAATTGTTGAAATTCTCTTGAAGCTTTTAAAATTCTCTCTAGAATTTTCAAAATCCATGTCCACATGTTTACAATTTCACATAAAAAAATTGCTAAAATTCCAGTTGAAATTTTTTCAAAGTCCCTTAAAAATTTTCCAATTTTTGTCCCAATTCTTCCCATTCCCATTGAAACTTTTCAAATCCCTCTCAAAATTGTTGAAATTCTGTTGAAGCTTTTAAAATTCTCTCTAGAATTTTCAAAATCCATGTCCACATGTTTACAATTTCACGTAACAAAATGGCTAAAATTCCAGTTGAAATTTTTTCAAAGTCCCTTAAAAATTTTCCAATTTTTGTCCCAATTCTTCCCATTCCCATTGAAACTTTTCAAATCCCTCTCAAAATTGTTGAAATTCTCTTGAAGCTTTTAAAATTCTCTCTAGAATTTTCAAAATCCATGGCCACATGTTTACAATTTCACGTCAAAAAATGGCTAAAATTCCAGTTGAAATTTTTTCAAAGTCCCTTAAAAATTTTCCAATTTTTGTCCCAATTCTTCCCATTCCCATTGAAACTTTTCAAATCCCTCTCAAAATTGTTGAAATTCTCTTGAAGCTTTTAAAATTCTCTCTAGAATTTTCAAAATCCATGGCCACATGTTTACAATTTCACGTCAAAAAATTGCTAAAATTCCAGCTGAAATTTTTTCAAAGTCCCTTAAAAATTTTCCAATTTTTGTCCCAATTCTTCCCATTCCCATTGAAACTTTTCAAATCCCTCTCAAAATTGTTGAAATTCTCTTGAAGCTTTTAAAATTCTCTCTAGAATTTTCAAAATCCATGGCCACATGTTTACAATTTCACGTCAAAAAATGGCTAAAATTCCAGTTGAAATTTTTTCAAAGTCCCTTAAAAATTTTCCAATTTTTGTCCCAATTCTTCCCATTCCCATTGAAACTTTTCAAATCCCTCTCAAAATTGTTGAAATTCTCTTGAAGCTTTTAAAATTCTCTCTAGAATTTTCAAAATCCATGTCCACATGTTTACAATTTCACGTCAAAAAATGGCTAAAATTCCAGTTGAAATTTTTTCAAAGTCCCTTAAAAATTTTCCAATTTTTGTCCCAATTCTTCCCATTCCCATTGAAACTTTTCAAATCCCTCTCCAAATTGTTGAAATTCTCTTGAAGCTTTTAAAATTCTCTCTAGAATTTTCAAAATCCATGTCCACATGTTTACAATTTCACGTCAAAAAATGGCTAAAATTCCAGTTGAAATTTTTTCAAAGTCCCTTAAAAATTTTCCAATTTTTGTCCCAATTCTTCCCATTCCCATTGAAACTTTTCAAATCCCTCTCAAAATTGTTGAAATTCTCTTGAAGCTTTTAAAATTCTCTCTAGAATTTTCAAAATCCACTTCCACATGTTTACAATTTCACGTCAAAAAATGGCTAAAATTCCAGTTGAAATTTTTTCAAAGTCCCTTAAAAATTTTCCAATTTTTGTCCCAATTCTTCCCATTCCCATTGAAACTTTTCAAATCCCTCTCAAAATTGTTGAAATTCTGTTGAAGCTTTTAAAATTCTCTAGAATTTACAAAATCCATGTCCACATGTTTACAATTTCACGTCAAAAAATTGCTAAAATTCCAGTTGAAATTTTTTCAAAGTCCCTTAAAAATTTTCCAATTTTTGTCCCAATTCTTCCCATTCCCATTGAAACTTTTCAAATCCCTCTCAAAATTGTTGAAATTCTGTTGAAGCTTTTAAAATTCTCTCTAGAATTTTCAAAATCCACTTCAACATGTTTACGATTTCACGTCAAAAAATTGCTAAAATTCCAGTTGAAATTTTTTCAAAGTCCCTTAAAAATTTTCCAATTTTTGTCCCAATTCTTCCCATTCCCATTGAAACTTTTCAAATCCCTCTCAAAATTGTTGAAATTCTCTTGAAGCTTTTAAAATTCTCTCTAGAATTTTCAAAATCCATGTCCACATGTTTACAATTTCACGTAAAAAAAATTGCTAAAATTCCAGTTGCAATTTTTTCAAAGTCCCTTAAAAATTTTCCAATTTTTGTCCCAATTCTTCCCATTCCCATTGAAACTTTTCAAATCCCTCTCAAAATTGTTGAAATTCTCTTGAAGCTTTTAAAATTCTCTCTAGAATTTTCAAAATCCATGTCCACATGTTTACAAATTCACGTCAAAAAATTGCTAAAATTCCAGTTGAAATTTTTTCAAAGTCCCTTAAATATTTTCCAATTTTTGTCCCAATTCTTCCCATTCCCATTGAAACTTTTCAAATCCCTCTCCAAATTGTTGAAATTCTGTTGAAGCTTTTAAAATTCTCTAGAATTTTCAAAATCCATGTCCACATGTTTACAATTTCACGTCAAAAAATTGCTAAAATTCCAGTTGAAATTTTTTCAAAGTCCCTTAAAAATTTTCCAATTTTTGTCCCAATTCTTCCCATTCCCATTGAAACTTTTCAAATCCCTCTCCAAATTGTTGAAATTCTGTTGAAGCTTTTAAAATTCTCTCTAGAAGTTTCAAAATCCATGTCCACATGTTTACAATTTCACGTCAAAAAATTGCTAAAATTCAGTTGAAATTTTTCAAAGTCCCTTAAAAATTTTCCAATTTTTGTCCCAATTCTTCCCATTCCCATTGAAACTTTTCAAATCCCTCTCAAAATTGTTGAAATTCTGTTGAAGCTTTTAAAATTCTCTCTAGAATTTTCAAAATCCATGTCCTCATGTTTACGATTTCACGTCAAAAAATTGCTAAAATTCCAGTTGAAATTTTTTCAAAGTCCCTTAAAAATTTTCCAATTTTGTCCCAATTCTTCCCATTCCCATTGAAACTTTTCAAATCCCTCTCAAAATTGTTGAAATTCTGTTGAAGCTTTTAAAATTCTCTCTAGAAGTTTCAAAATCCATGTCCACATGTTTACAATTTCACGTAAAAAAATTGCTAAAATTCCAGTTGCAATTTTTTCAAAGTCCCTTAAAAATTTTCCAATTTTTGTCCCAATTCTTCCCATTCCCATTGAAACTTTTCAAATCCCTCTCCAAATTGTTGAAATTCTGTTGAAGCTTTTAAAATTCTCTCTAGAATTTTCAAAATCCATGTCCTCATGTTTACGATTTCACGTCAAAAAATTGCTAAAATTCCAGTTGCAATTTTTTCAAAGTCCCTTAAAAATTTTCCAATTTTTGTCCCAATTCTTCCCATTCCCATTGAAACTTTTCAAATCCCTCTCAAAATTGTTGAAATTCTCTTGAAGCTTTTAAAATTCTCTCTAGAATTTTCAAAATCCATGTCCACATGTTTACAATTTCACGTCAAAAAATTGCTAAAATTCCAGTTGCAATTTTTTCAAAGTCCCTTAAAAATTTTCCAATTTTTGTCCCAATTCTTCCCATTCCCATTGAAACTTTTCAAATCCCTCTCAAAATTGTTGAAATTCTGTTGAAGCTTTTAAAATTCTCTAGAATTTTCAAAATCCATGTCCACATGTTTACAATTTCACGTCAAAAAATTGCTAAAATTCCAGTTGCAATTTTTTCAAAGTCCCCTTAAAAATTTTCCAATTTTTGTCCCAATTCTTCCCATTCCCATTGAACTTTTCAGATCCCTCTCAAAATTGTTGAAATTCTGTTGAAGCTTTTAAAATTCTCTCTAGAATTTTCAAAATCCATGGCCACATCTTTACGATTTCACGTCAAAAAATTGCTAAAATTCCAGTTGAAATTTTTTCAAAGTCCCTTAAAAATTTTCCAATTTTTGTCCCAATTCTTCCCATTCCCATTGAAACTTTTCAAATCCCTCTCCAAATTGTTGAAATTCTGTTGAAGCTTTTAAAATTCTCTCTAGAAGTTTCAAAATCCATGTCCACATGTTTACAATTTCACGTCAAAAAATTTCTAAAATTCCAGTTGAAATTTTTCAAAGTCCCTTAAAATTTTTCCAATTTTTGTCCCAATTCTTCCCATTCCCATTGAAACTTTTCAAATCCCTCTCAAAATTGTTGAAATTCTCTTGAAGCTTTTAAAATTCTCTCTAGAATTTTCAAAATCCATGTCCACATGTTTACAATTTCACATAAAAAAATTGCTAAAATTCCAGTTGAAATTTTTTCAAAGTCCCTTAAAAATTTTCCAATTTTTGTCCCAATTCTTCCCATTCCCATTGAAACTTTTCAAATCCCTCTCCAAATTGTTGAAATTCTGTTGAAGCTTTTAAAATTCTCTCTAGAAGTTTCAAAATCCATGTCCACATGTTTACAATTTCACGTCAAAAAATTGCTAAAATTCCAGTTGAAATTTTTTCAAAGTCCCTTAAAAATTTTCCAATTTTTGTCCCAATTCTTCCCATTCCCATTGAAACTTTTCAAATCCCTCTCCAAATTGTTGAAATTCTGTTGAAGCTTTTAAAATTCTCTCTAGAATTTTCAAAATCCATGTCCTCATGTTTACGATTTCACGTCAAAAAATTGCTAAAATTCCAGTTGAAATTTTTTCAAAGTCCCTTAAAAATTTTCCAATTTTTGTCCCAATTCTTCCCATTCCCATTGAAACTTTTCAAATCCCTCTCCAAATTGTTGAAATTCTGTTGAAGCTTTTAAAATTCTCTCTAGAATTTTCAAAATCCATGTCCACATGTTTACAATTTCACGTCAAAAAATTTCTAAAATTCCAGTTGAAATTTTTTCAAAGTCCCTTAAAAATTTTCCAATTTTTGTCCCAATTCTTCCCATTCCCATTGAAACTTTTCAAATCCCTCTCAAAATTGTTGAAATTCTGTTGAAGCTTTTAAAATTCTCTCTAGAATTTTCAAAATCCACTTCAACATGTTTACAATTTCACGTCAAAAAATGGCTAAAATTCCAGTTGAAATTTTTTCAAAGTCCCTTAAAAATTTTCCAATTTTTGTCCCAATTCTTCCCATTCCCATCGAAACTTTTCAAATCCCTCTCAAAATTGTTGAAATTCTGTTGAAGCTTTTAAAATTCTCTAGAATTTACAAAATCCATGTCCACATGTTTACAATTTCACGTCAAAAAATTGCTAAAATTCCAGTTGAAATTTTTTCAAAGTCCCTTAAAAATTTTCCAATTTTTGTCCCAATTCTTCCCATTCCCATTGAAACTTTTCAAATCCCTCTCAAAATTGTTGAAATTCTGTTGAAGCTTTTAAAATTCTCTCTAGAATTTTCAAAATCCACTTCAACATGTTTACGATTTCACGTCAAAAAATTGCTAAAATTCCAGTTGAAATTTTTTCAAAGTCCCTTAAAAATTTTCCAATTTTTGTCCCAATTCTTCCCATTCCCATTGAAACTTTTCAAATCCCTCTCAAAATTGTTGAAATTCTCTTGAAGCTTTTAAAATTCTCTCTAGAAGTTTCAAAATCCATGTCCACATGTTTACAATTTCACGTAAAAAAATTGCTAAAATTCCAGTTGCAATTTTTTCAAAGTCCCTTAAAAATTTTCCAATTTTTGTCCCAATTCTTCCCATTCCCATTGAAACTTTTCAAATCCCTCTCAAAATTGTTGAAATTCTCTTGAAGCTTTTAAAATTCTCTCTAGAATTTTCAAAATCCATGTCCACATGTTTACAAATTCACGTAAAAAAAATTGCTAAAATTCCAGTTGAAATTTTTTCAAAGTCCCTTAAATATTTTCCAATTTTTGTCCCAATTCTTCCCATTCCCATTGAAACTTTTCAAATCCCTCTCCAAATTGTTGAAATTCTGTTGAAGCTTTTAAAATTCTCTAGAATTTTCAAAATCCATGTCCACATGTTTACAATTTCACGTCAAAAAATTGCTAAAATTCCAGTTGAAATTTTTTCAAAGTCCCTTAAAAATTTTCCAATTTTTGTCCCAATTCTTCCCATTCCCATTGAAACTTTTCAAATCCCTCTCCAAATTGTTGAAATTCTGTTGAAGCTTTTAAAATTCTCTCTAGAAGTTTCAAAATCCATGTCCACATGTTTACAATTTCACGTCAAAAAATTGCTAAAATTCCAGTTGAAATTTTTTCAAAGTCCCTTAAAAATTTTCCAATTTTTGTCCCAATTCTTCCCATTCCCATTGAAACTTTTCAAATCCCTCTCAAAATTGTTGAAATTCTGTTGAAGCTTTTAAAATTCTCTCTAGAATTTTCAAAATCCATGTCCTCATGTTTACGATTTCACGTCAAAAAATGGCTAAAATTCCAGTTGAAATTTTTTCAAAGTCCCTTAAAAATTTTCCAATTTTTGTCCCAATTCTTCCCATTCCCATTGAAACTTTTCAAATCCCTCTCAAAATTGTTGAAATTCTCTTGAAGCTTTTAAAATTCTCTCTAGAAGTTTCAAAATCCATGTCCACATGTTTACAATTTCACGTAAAAAAATTGCTAAAATTCCAGTTGCAATTTTTTCAAAGTCCCTTAAAAATTTTCCAATTTTTGTCCCAATTCTTCCCATTCCCATTGAAACTTTTCAAATCCCTCTCCAAATTGTTGAAATTCTGTTGAAGCTTTTAAAATTCTCTCTAGAATTTTCAAAATCCATGTCCTCATGTTTACGATTTCACGTCAAAAAATTGCTAAAATTCCAGTTGCAATTTTTTCAAAGTCCCTTAAAAATTTTCCAATTTTTGTCCCAATTCTTCCCATTCCCATTGAAACTTTTCAAATCCCTCTCAAAATTGTTGAAATTCTCTTGAAGCTTTTAAAATTCTCTCTAGAAGTTTCAAAATCCATGTCCACATGTTTACAATTTCACGTCAAAAAATTGCTAAAATTCCAGTTGAAATTTTTTCAAAGTCCCTTAAAAATTTTCCAATTTTTGTCCCAATTCTTCCCATTCCCATTGAAACTTTTCAAATCCCTCTCCAAATTGTTGAAATTCTCTTGAAGCTTTTAAAATTCTCTCTAGAATTTTCAAAATCCATGTCCACATGTTTACAATTTCACGTCAAAAAATTGCTAAAATTCCAGTTGAAATTTTTTCAAAGTCCCTTAAAAATTTTCCAATTTTTGTCCCAATTCTTCCCATTCCCATTGAAACTTTTCAAATCCCTCTCAAAATTGTTGAAATTCTCTTGAAGCTTTTAAAATTCTCTCTAGAATTTTCAAAATCCATGTCCACATGTTTACGATTTCACGTCAAAAAATTGCTAAAATTCCAGTTGAAATTTTTTCAAAGTCCCTTAAATATTTTCCAATTTTTGTCCCAATTCTTCCCATTCCCATTGAAACTTTTCAAATCCCTCTCCAAATTGTTGAAATTCTCTTGAAGCTTTTAAAATTCTCTCTAGAATTTTCAAAATCCATGTCCTCATGTTTACAATTTCACGTCAAAAAATTGCTAAAATTCCAGTTGAAATTTTTTCAAAGTCCCTTAAAAATTTTCCAATTTTTGTCCCAATTCTTCCCATTCCCATTGAAACTTTTCAAATCCCTCTCAAAATTGTTGAAATTCTCTTGAAGCTTTTAAAATTCTCTCTAGAATTTTCAAAATCCATGGCCACATGTTTACAATTTCACGTCAAAAAATTGCTAAAATTCCAGTTGCAATTTTTTCAAAGTCCCTTAAGAATTTTCCAATTTTTGTCCCAATTCTTCCCATTCCCATTGAAACTTTTCAAATCCCTCTCAAAATTGTTGAAATTCTGTTGAAGCTTTTAAAATTCTCTCTAGAATTTTCAAAATCCACTTCAACATGTTTACAATTTCACGTCAAAAAATGGCTAAAATTCCAGTTGAAATTTTTTCAAAGTCCCTTAAAAATTTTCCAATTTTTGTCCCAATTCTTCCCATTCCCATTGAAACTTTTCAAATCCCTCTCAAAATTGTTGAAATTCTGTTGAAGCTTTTAAAATTCTCTAGAATTTTCAAAATCCATGTCCACATGTTTACAATTTCACGTCAAAAAATTGCTAAAATTCCAGTTGAAATTTTTTCAAAGTCCCTTAAAAATTTTCCAATTTTTGTCCCAATTCTTCCCATTCCCATTGAAACTTTTCAAATCCCTCTCCAAATTGTTGAAATTCTGTTGAAGCTTTTAAAATTCTCTCTAGAATTTTCAAAATCCACTTCAACATGTTTACGATTTCACGTCAAAAAATTGCTAAAATTCCAGTTGAAATTTTTTCAAAGTCCCTTAAAAATTTTCCAATTTTTGTCCCAATTCTTCCCATTCCCATTGAAACTTTTCAAATCCCTCTCCAAATTGTTGAAATTCTCTTGAAGCTTTTAAAATTCTCTCTAGAATTTTCAAAATCCATGTCCACATGTTTACAATTTCACGTCAAAAAATTGCTAAAATTCCAGTTGCAATTTTTTCAAAGTCCCTTAAAAATTTTCCAATTTTTGTCCCAATTCTTCCCATTCCCATTGAAACTTTTCAAATCCCTCTCAAAATTGTTGAAATTCTCTTGAAGCTTTTAAAATTCTCTCTAGAATTTTCAAAATCCATGGCCACATGTTTACAATTTCACGTCAAAAAATTGCTAAAATTCCAGTTGAAATTTTTTCAAAGTCCCTTAAAAATTTTCCAATTTTTGTCCCAATTCTTCCCATTCCCATTGAAACTTTTCAAATCCCTCTCCAAATTGTTGAAATTCTGTTGAAGCTTTTAAAATTCTCTCTAGAATTTTCAAAATCCATGTCCACATGTTTACGATTTCACGTCAAAAAATTGCTAAAATTCCAGTTGAAATTTTTTCAAAGTCCCTTAAAAATTTTCCAATTTTTGTCCCAATTCTTCCCATTCCCATTGAAACTTTTCAAATCCCTCTCAAAATTGTTGAAATTCTCTTGAAGCTTTTAAAATTCTCTCTAGAATTTTCAAAATCCATGTCCACATGTTTACAAATTCACGTCAAAAAATTGCTAAAATTCCAGTTGAAATTTTTTCAAAGTCCCTTAAATATTTTCCAATTTTTGTCCCAATTCTTCCCATTCCCATTGAAACTTTTCAAATCCCTCTCCAAATTGTTGAAATTCTGTTGAAGCTTTTAAAATTCTCTCTAGAATTTTCAAAATCCATGTCCACATGTTTACAATTTCTCGTCAAAAAATTGCTAAAATTCCAGTTGAAATTTTTTCAAAGTCCCTTAAAAATTTTCCAATTTTTGTCCCAATTCTTCCCATTCCTATTGAAACTTTTCAAATCCCTCTCCAAATTGTTGAAATTCTGTTGAAGCTTTTAAAATTCTCTCTAGAATTTTCAAAATCCATGTCCACATGTTTACAATTTCACGTCAAAAAATTGCTAAAATTCCAGTTGCAATTTTTTCAAAGTCCCTTAAAAATTTTCCAATTTTTGTCCCAATTCTTCCCATTCCCATTGAAACTTTTCAAATCCCTCTCAAAATTGTTGAAATTCTGTTGAAGCTTTTAAAATTCTCTAGAATTTTCAAAATCCATGTCCACATGTTTACAATTTCACGTCAAAAAATTGCTAAAATTCCAGTTGCAATTTTTTCAAAGTCCCTTAAAAATTTTCCAATTTTTGTCCCAATTCTTCCCATTCCCATTGAAACTTTTCAGATCCCTCTCAAAATTGTTGAAATTCTGTTGAAGCTTTTAAAATTCTCTCTAGAATTTTCAAAATCCATGGCCACATCTTTACGATTTCACGTCAAAAAATTGCTAAAATTCCAGTTGAAATTTTTTCAAAGTCCCTTAAAAATTTTCCAATTTTTGTCCCAATTCTTCCCATTCCCATTGAAACTTTTCAAATCCCTCTCCAAATTGTTGAAATTCTGTTGAAGCTTTTAAAATTCTCTCTAGAAGTTTCAAAATCCATGTCCACATGTTTACAATTTCACGTCAAAAAATTTCTAAAATTCCAGTTGAAATTTTTTCAAAGTCCCTTAAAATTTTTCCAATTTTTGTCCCAATTCTTCCCATTCCCATTGAAACTTTTCAAATCCCTCTCAAAATTGTTGAAATTCTCTTGAAGCTTTTAAAATTCTCTCTAGAATTTTCAAAATCCATGTCCACATGTTTACAATTTCACATAAAAAAATTGCTAAAATTCCAGTTGAAATTTTTTCAAAGTCCCTTAAAAATTTTCCAATTTTTGTCCCAATTCTTCCCATTCCCATTGAAACTTTTCAAATCCCTCTCCAAATTGTTGAAATTCTGTTGAAGCTTTTAAAATTCTCTCTAGAAGTTTCAAAATCCATGTCCACATGTTTACAATTTCACGTCAAAAAATTGCTAAAATTCCAGTTGAAATTTTTTCAAAGTCCCTTAAAAATTTTCCAATTTTTGTCCCAATTCTTCCCATTCCCATTGAAACTTTTCAAATCCCTCTCCAAATTGTTGAAATTCTGTTGAAGCTTTTAAAATTCTCTCTAGAATTTTCAAAATCCATGTCCTCATGTTTACGATTTCACGTCAAAAAATTGCTAAAATTCCAGTTGAAATTTTTTCAAAGTCCCTTAAAAATTTTCCAATTTTTGTCCCAATTCTTCCCATTCCCATTGAAACTTTTCAAATCCCTCTCCAAATTGTTGAAATTCTGTTGAAGCTTTTAAAATTCTCTCTAGAATTTTCAAAATCCATGTCCACATGTTTACAATTTCACGTCAAAAAATTTCTAAAATTCCAGTTGAAATTTTTTCAAAGTCCCTTAAAAATTTTCCAATTTTTGTCCCAATTCTTCCCATTCCCATTGAAACTTTTCAAATCCCTCTCAAAATTGTTGAAATTCTGTTGAAGCTTTTAAAATTCTCTCTAGAATTTTCAAAATCCACTTCAACATGTTTACAATTTCACGTCAAAAAATGGCTAAAATTCCAGTTGAAATTTTTTCAAAGTCCCTTAAAAATTTTCCAATTTTTGTCCCAATTCTTCCCATTCCCATCGAAACTTTTCAAATCCCTCTCAAAATTGTTGAAATTCTGTTGAAGCTTTTAAAATTCTCTAGAATTTACAAAATCCATGTCCACATGTTTACAATTTCACGTCAAAAAATTGCTAAAATTCCAGTTGAAATTTTTTCAAAGTCCCTTAAAAATTTTCCAATTTTTGTCCCAATTCTTCCCATTCCCATTGAAACTTTTCAAATCCCTCTCAAAATTGTTGAAATTCTGTTGAAGCTTTTAAAATTCTCTCTAGAATTTTCAAAATCCACTTCAACATGTTTACGATTTCACGTCAAAAAATTGCTAAAATTCCAGTTGAAATTTTTTCAAAGTCCCTTAAAAATTTTCCAATTTTTGTCCCAATTCTTCCCATTCCCATTGAAACTTTTCAAATCCCTCTCAAAATTGTTGAAATTCTCTTGAAGCTTTTAAAATTCTCTCTAGAATTTTCAAAATCCATGTCCACATGTTTACAAATTCACGTAAAAAAAATTGCTAAAATTCCAGTTGAAATTTTTTCAAAGTCCCTTAAATATTTTCCAATTTTTGTCCCAATTCTTCCCATTCCCATTGAAACTTTTCAAATCCCTCTCCAAATTGTTGAAATTCTGTTGAAGCTTTTAAAATTCTCTAGAATTTTCAAAATCCATGTCCACATGTTTACAATTTCACGTCAAAAAATTGCTAAAATTCCAGTTGAAATTTTTTCAAAGTCCCTTAAAAATTTTCCAATTTTTGTCCCAATTCTTCCCATTCCCATTGAAACTTTTCAAATCCCTCTCCAAATTGTTGAAATTCTGTTGAAGCTTTTAAAATTCTCTCTAGAAGTTTCAAAATCCATGTCCACATGTTTACAATTTCACGTCAAAAAATTGCTAAAATTCCAGTTGAAATTTTTTCAAAGTCCCTTAAAAATTTTCCAATTTTTGTCCCAATTCTTCCCATTCCCATTGAAACTTTTCAAATCCCTCTCAAAATTGTTGAAATTCTGTTGAAGCTTTTAAAATTCTCTCTAGAATTTTCAAAATCCATGTCCTCATGTTTACGATTTCACGTCAAAAAATGGCTAAAATTCCAGTTGAAATTTTTTCAAAGTCCCTTAAAAATTTTCCAATTTTTGTCCCAATTCTTCCCATTCCCATTGAAACTTTTCAAATCCCTCTCAAAATTGTTGAAATTCTCTTGAAGCTTTTAAAATTCTCTCTAGAAGTTTCAAAATCCATGTCCACATGTTTACAATTTCACGTAAAAAAATTGCTAAAATTCCAGTTGCAATTTTTTCAAAGTCCCTTAAAAATTTTCCAATTTTTGTCCCAATTCTTCCCATTCCCATTGAAACTTTTCAAATCCCTCTCCAAATTGTTGAAATTCTGTTGAAGCTTTTAAAATTCTCTCTAGAATTTTCAAAATCCATGTCCTCATGTTTACGATTTCACGTCAAAAAATTGCTAAAATTCCAGTTGCAATTTTTTCAAAGTCCCTTAAAAATTTTCCAATTTTTGTCCCAATTCTTCCCATTCCCATTGAAACTTTTCAAATCCCTCTCAAAATTGTTGAAATTCTCTTGAAGCTTTTAAAATTCTCTCTAGAAGTTTCAAAATCCATGTCCACATGTTTACAATTTCACGTCAAAAAATTGCTAAAATTCCAGTTGAAATTTTTTCAAAGTCCCTTAAAAATTTTCCAATTTTTGTCCCAATTCTTCCCATTCCCATTGAAACTTTTCAAATCCCTCTCCAAATTGTTGAAATTCTCTTGAAGCTTTTAAAATTCTCTCTAGAATTTTCAAAATCCATGTCCACATGTTTACAATTTCACGTCAAAAAATTGCTAAAATTCCAGTTGAAATTTTTTCAAAGTCCCTTAAAAATTTTCCAATTTTTGTCCCAATTCTTCCCATTCCCATTGAAACTTTTCAAATCCCTCTCAAAATTGTTGAAATTCTCTTGAAGCTTTTAAAATTCTCTCTAGAATTTTCAAAATCCATGTCCACATGTTTACGATTTCACGTCAAAAAATTGCTAAAATTCCAGTTGAAATTTTTTCAAAGTCCCTTAAATATTTTCCAATTTTTGTCCCAATTCTTCCCATTCCCATTGAAACTTTTCAAATCCCTCTCCAAATTGTTGAAATTCTCTTGAAGCTTTTAAAATTCTCTCTAGAATTTTCAAAATCCATGTCCTCATGTTTACAATTTCACGTCAAAAAATTGCTAAAATTCCAGTTGAAATTTTTTCAAAGTCCCTTAAAAATTTTCCAATTTTTGTCCCAATTCTTCCCATTCCCATTGAAACTTTTCAAATCCCTCTCAAAATTGTTGAAATTCTCTTGAAGCTTTTAAAATTCTCTCTAGAATTTTCAAAATCCATGGCCACATGTTTACAATTTCACGTCAAAAAATTGCTAAAATTCCAGTTGCAATTTTTTCAAAGTCCCTTAAGAATTTTCCAATTTTTGTCCCAATTCTTCCCATTCCCATTGAAACTTTTCAAATCCCTCTCAAAATTGTTGAAATTCTGTTGAAGCTTTTAAAATTCTCTCTAGAATTTTCAAAATCCACTTCAACATGTTTACAATTTCACGTCAAAAAATGGCTAAAATTCCAGTTGAAATTTTTTCAAAGTCCCTTAAAAATTTTCCAATTTTTGTCCCAATTCTTCCCATTCCCATTGAAACTTTTCAAATCCCTCTCAAAATTGTTGAAATTCTCTTGAAGCTTTTAAAATTCTCTAGAATTTTCAAAATCCATGTCCACATGTTTACAATTTCACGTCAAAAAATTGCTAAAATTCCAGTTGAAATTTTTTCAAAGTCCCTTAAAAATTTTCCAATTTTTGTCCCAATTCTTCCCATTCCCATTGAAACTTTTCAAATCCCTCTCCAAATTGTTGAAATTCTGTTGAAGCTTTTAAAATTCTCTCTAGAATTTTCAAAATCCACTTCAACATGTTTACGATTTCACGTCAAAAAATTGCTAAAATTCCAGTTGAAATTTTTTCAAAGTCCCTTAAAAATTTTCCAATTTTTGTCCCAATTCTTCCCATTCCCATTGAAACTTTTCAAATCCCTCTCCAAATTGTTGAAATTCTCTTGAAGCTTTTAAAATTCTCTCTAGAATTTTCAAAATCCATGTCCACATGTTTACAATTTCACGTCAAAAAATTGCTAAAATTCCAGTTGCAATTTTTTCAAAGTCCCTTAAAAATTTTCCAATTTTTGTCCCAATTCTTCCCATTCCCATTGAAACTTTTCAAATCCCTCTCAAAATTGTTGAAATTCTCTTGAAGCTTTTAAAATTCTCTCTAGAATTTTCAAAATCCATGGCCACATGTTTACAATTTCACGTCAAAAAATTGCTAAAATTCCAGTTGAAATTTTTTCAAAGTCCCTTAAAAATTTTCCAATTTTTGTCCCAATTCTTCCCATTCCCATTGAAACTTTTCAAATCCCTCTCCAAATTGTTGAAATTCTGTTGAAGCTTTTAAAATTCTCTCTAGAATTTTCAAAATCCATGTCCACATGTTTACGATTTCACGTCAAAAAATTGCTAAAATTCCAGTTGAAATTTTTTCAAAGTCCCTTAAAAATTTTCCAATTTTTGTCCCAATTCTTCCCATTCCCATTGAAACTTTTCAAATCCCTCTCAAAATTGTTGAAATTCTCTTGAAGCTTTTAAAATTCTCTCTAGAATTTTCAAAATCCATGTCCACATGTTTACAAATTCACGTCAAAAAATTGCTAAAATTCCAGTTGAAATTTTTTCAAAGTCCCTTAAATATTTTCCAATTTTTGTCCCAATTCTTCCCATTCCCATTGAAACTTTTCAAATCCCTCTCCAAATTGTTGAAATTCTGTTGAAGCTTTTAAAATTCTCTCTAGAATTTTCAAAATCCATGTCCACATGTTTACAATTTCTCGTCAAAAAATTGCTAAAATTCCAGTTGAAATTTTTTCAAAGTCCCTTAAAAATTTTCCAATTTTTGTCCCAATTCTTCCCATTCCTATTGAAACTTTTCAAATCCCTCTCCAAATTGTTGAAATTCTGTTGAAGCTTTTAAAATTCTCTCTAGAATTTTCAAAATCCATGTCCACATGTTTACAATTTCACGTCAAAAAATTGCTAAAATTCCAGTTGAAATTTTTTCAAAGTCCCTTAAAAATTTTCCAATTTTTGTCCCAATTCTTCCCATTCCCAGTGAAACTTTTCAAATCCCTCTCAAAATTGTTGAAATTCTCTTGAAGCTTTTAAAATTCTCTCTAGAATTTTCAAAATCCATGTCCACGTTTACAATTTCACGTCAAAAAATTGCTAAAATTCCAGTTGAAATTTTTTCAAAGTCCCTTAAAAATTTTCCAATTTTTGTCCCAATTCTTCCCATTCCCATTGAAACTTTTCAAATCCCTCTCAAAATTGTTGAAATTCTGTTGAAGCTTTTAAAATTCTCTCTAGAATTTTCAAAATCCATGTCCACATGTTTACAATTTCACATAAAAAAAATTGCTAAAATTCCAGTTGAAATTTTTTCAAAGTCCCTTAAAAATTTTCCAATTTTTGTCCCAATTCTTCCCATTCCCATTGAAACTTTTCAAATCCCTCACCAAATTGTTGAAATTCTGTTGAAGCTTTTAAAATTCTCTCTAGAAGTTTCAAAATCCATGTCCACATGTTTACAATTTCACGTCCAAATTGCTAAAATTCCAGTTGAAATTTTTTCAAAGTCCCTTAAAAATTTTCCAATTTTTGTCCCAATTCTTCCCATTCCCATTGAAACTTTTCAAATCCCTCTCAAAATTGTTGAAATTCTCTTGAAGCTTTTAAAATTCTCTCTAGAATTTTCAAAATCCATGTCCACATGTTTACAATTTCACGTCAAAAAATTGCTAAAATTCCAGTTGAAATTTTTTCAAAGTCCCTTAAAAAATTTCCAATTTTTGTCCCAATTCTTCCCATTCCCATTGAAACTTTTCAAATCCCTCTCAAAATTGTTGAAATTCTCTTGAAGCTTTTAAAATTCTCTCTAGAATTTTCAAAATCCACTTCAACATGTTTACGATTTCACGTCAAAAAATTGCTAAAATTCCAGTTGAAATTTTTTCAAAGTCCCTTAAAAATTTTCCAATTTTTGTCCCAATTCTTCCCATTCCCATTGAAACTTTTCAAATCCCTCTCAAAATTGTTGAAATTCTGTTGAAGCTTTTAAAATTCTCTCTAGAATTTTCAAAATCCACTTCAACATGTTTACGATTTCACGTCAAAAAATTGCTAAAATTCCAGTTGAAATTTTTTCAAAGTCCCTTAAAAATTTTCCAATTTTTGTCCCAATTCTTCCCATTCCCATTGAAACTTTTCAAATCCCTCTCCAAATTGTTGAAATTCTGTTGAAGCTTTTAAAATTCTCTCTAGAATTTTCAAAATCCATGTCCACATGTTTACAATTTCACGTCAAAAAATTGCTAAAATTCGAGTTGAAATTTTTTCAAAGTCCTTTAAAAATTTTCCAATTTTTGTCCCAATTCTTCCCATTCCCATTGAAACTTTTCAAATCCCTCTCCAAATTGTTGAAATTCTCTTGAAGCTTTTAAAATTCTCTCTAGAATTTTCAAAATCCATGTCCACATGTTTACAATTTCACGTCAAAAAATTGCTAAAATTCCAGTTGAAATTTTTAAAAGTCCCTTAAAAATTTTCCAATTTTTGTCCCAATTCTTCCCATTCCCATTGAAACTTTTCAAATCCCTCTCAAAATTGTTGAAATTCTGTTGAAGCTTTTAAAATTCTCTCTAGAATTTTCAAAATCCACTTCAACATGTTTACAATTTCACGTCAAAAAATTGCTAAAATTCCAGTTGCAATTTTTTCAAAGTCCCTTAAAAATTTTCCAATTTTTGTCCCAATTCTTCCCATTCCCATTGAAACTTTTCAAATCCCTCTCAAAATTGTTGAAATTCTCTTGAAGCTTTTAAAATTCCCTCTAGAATTTTCAAAATCCATGTCCACATGTTTACAATTTCACGTCAAAAAATTGCTAAAATTCCAGTTGAAATTTTTTCAAAGTCCCTTAAAAATTTTCCAATTTTTGTCCCAATTATTCCCATTCCCATTGAAACTTTTCAAATCCCTCTCAAAATTGTTGAAATTCTCTTGAAGCTTTTAAAATTCTCTCTAGAATTTTCAAAATCCACTTCAACATGTTTACAATTTCACGTCAAAATTGCTAAAATTCCAGTTGAAATTTTTTCAAAGTCCCTTAAATATTTTCCAATTTTTGTCCCAATTCTTCCCATTCCCATTGAAACTTTTCAAATCCCTCTCCAAATTGTTGAAATTCTGTTGAAGCTTTTAAAATTCTCTCTAGAATTTTCAAAATCCATGTCCTCATGTTTACAATTTCACGTCAAAAAATTGCTAAAATTCCAGTTGAAATTTTTTCAAAGTCCCTTAAAAATTTTCCAATTTTTGTCCCAATTCTTCCCATTCCCATTGAAACTTTTCAAATCCCTCTCAAAATTGTTGAAATTCTGTTGAAGCTTTTAAAATTCTCTCTAGAATTTTCAAAATCCACTTCAACATGTTTACGATTTCACGTCAAAAAATTGCTAAAATTCCAGTTGAAATTTTTTCAAAGTCCCTTAAAAATTTTCCAATTTTTGTCCCAATTCTTCCCATTCCCATTGAAACTTTTCAAATCCCTCTCAAAATTGTTGAAATTCTGTTGAAGCTTTTAAAATTCTCTCTAGAAGTTTCAAAATCCATGTCCACATGTTTACAATTTCACGTAAAAAAATTGCTAAAATTCCAGTTGCAATTTTTTCAAAGTCCCTTAAAAATTTTCCAATTTTTGTCCCAATTCTTCCCATTCCCATTGAAACTTTTCAAATCCCTCTCCAAATTGTTGAAATTCTGTTGAAGCTTTTAAAATTCTCTCTAGAATTTTCAAAATCCATGTCCTCATGTTTACGATTTCACGTCAAAAAATTGCTAAAATTCCAGTTGAAATTTTTTCAAAGTCCCTTAAAAATTTTCCAATTTTTGTCCCAATTCTTCCCATTCCCATTGAAACTTTTCAAATCCCTCTCCAAATTGTTGAAATTCTGTTGAAGCTTTTAAAATTCTCTCTAGAAGTTTCAAAATCCATGTCCACATGTTTACAATTTCACGTCAAAAAATTGCTAAAATTCCAGTTGAAATTTTTTCAAAGTCCCTTAAAAATTTTCCAATTTTTGTCCCAATTCTTCCCATTCCCATTGAAACTTTTCAAATCCCTCTCAAAATTGTTGAAATTCTGTTGAAGCTTTTAAAATTCTCTCTAGAATTTTCAAAATCCATGTCCACATGTTTACAATTTCACGTCAAAAAATTGCTAAAATTCCAGTTGAAATTTTTTCAAAGTCCCTTAAAAATTTTCCAATTTTTGTCCCAATTCTTCCCATTCCCATTGAAACTCTTCAAATCCCTCTCAAAATGCTTGAAATTCTCTTGAAGCTTTTAAAATTCTCTCTAGAATTTTCAAAATCCATGTCCACATGTTTACAATTTCACGTCAAAAAATTGCTAAAATTCCAGTTGAAATTTTTTCAAAGTCCCTTAAAAATTTTCCAATTTTTGTCCCAATTCTTCCCATTCCCATTGAAACTTTTCAAATCCCTCTCCAAATTGTTGAAATTCTCTTGAAGCTTTTAAAATTCTCTCTAGAAGTTTCAAAATCCATGTCCACATGTTTACAATTTCACGTCCAAATTGCTAAAATTCCAGTTGAAATTTTTTCAAAGTCCCTTAAAAATTTTCCAATTTTTGTCCCAATTCTTCCCATTCCCATTGAAACTTTTCAAATCCCTCTCAAAATTGTTGCAATTCTCTTGAAGCTTTTAAAATTCTCTCTAGAATTTTCAAAATCCACTTCAACATGTTTACAATTTCACGTCAAAAAATTGCTAAAATTCCAGTTGAAATTTTTTCAAAGTCCCTTAAAAATTTTCCAATTTTTGTCCCAATTCTTCCCATTCCCATTGAAACTTTTCAAATCCCTCTCCAAATTGTTGAAATTCTCTTGAAGCTTTTAAAATTCTCTCTAGAATTTTCAAAATCCATGTCCACATGTTTACAATTTCACGTCAAAAAATTGCTAAAATTCCAGTTGAAATTTTTTCAAAGTCCCTTAAAAATTTTCCAATTTTTGTCCCAATTCTTCCCATTCCCATTGAAACTTTTCAAATCCCTCTCCAAATTGTTGAAATTCTGTTGAAGCTTTTAAAATTCTCTCTAGAAGTTTCAAAATCCATGTCCACATGTTTACAATTTCACGTAAAAAAATTGCTAAAATTCCAGTTGAAATTTTTTCAAAGTCCCTTAAAAATTTTCCAATTTTTGTCCCAATTCTTCCCATTCCCATTGAAACTTTTCAAATCCCTCTCCAAATTGTTGAAATTCTCTTGAAGCTTTTAAAATTCTCTCTAGAATTTTCAAAATCCATGGCCACATGTTTACAATTTCACGTCAAAAAATTGCTAAAATTCCAGTTGAAATTTTTTCAAAGTCCCTTAAAAATTTTCCAATTTTTGTCCCAATTCTTCCCATTCCCATTGAAACTTTTCAAATCCCTCTCAAAATTGTTGAAATTCTGTTGAAGCTTTTAAAATTCTCTCTAGAATTTTCAAAATCCATGTCCACATGTTTACAATTTCACGTCAAAAAATTGCTAAAATTCCAGTTGAAATTTTTTCAAAGTCCCTTAAAAATTTTCCAATTTTTGTCCCAATTCTTCCCATTCCCATTGAAACTCTTCAAATCCCTCTCAAAATGCTTGAAATTCTCTTGAAGCTTTTAAAATTCTCTCTAGAATTTTCAAAATCCATGTCCACATGTTTACAATTTCACGTCAAAAAATTGCTAAAATTCCAGTTGAAATTTTTTCAAAGTCCCTTAAAAATTTTCCAATTTTTGTCCCAATTCTTCCCATTCCCATTGAAACTTTTCAAATCCCTCTCCAAATTGTTGAAATTCTCTTGAAGCTTTTAAAATTCTCTCTAGAAGTTTCAAAATCCATGTCCACATGTTTACAATTTCACGTCCAAATTGCTAAAATTCCAGTTGAAATTTTTTCAAAGTCCCTTAAAAATTTTCCAATTTTTGTCCCAATTCTTCCCATTCCCATTGAAACTTTTCAAATCCCTCTCAAAATTGTTGCAATTCTCTTGAAGCTTTTAAAATTCTCTCTAGAATTTTCAAAATCCACTTCAACATGTTTACAATTTCACGTCAAAAAATTGCTAAAATTCCAGTTGAAATTTTTTCAAAGTCCCTTAAAAATTTTCCAATTTTTGTCCCAATTCTTCCCATTCCCATTGAAACTTTTCAAATCCCTCTCCAAATTGTTGAAATTCTCTTGAAGCTTTTAAAATTCTCTCTAGAATTTTCAAAATCCATGTCCACATGTTTACAATTTCACGTCAAAAAATTGCTAAAATTCCAGTTGAAATTTTTTCAAAGTCCCTTAAAAATTTTCCAATTTTTGTCCCAATTCTTCCCATTCCCATTGAAACTTTTCAAATCCCTCTCCAAATTGTTGAAATTCTGTTGAAGCTTTTAAAATTCTCTCTAGAAGTTTCAAAATCCATGTCCACATGTTTACAATTTCACGTCAAAAAATTGCTAAAATTCCAGTTGAAATTTTTTCAAAGTCCCTTAAAAATTTTCCAATTTTTGTCCCAATTCTTCCCATTCCCATTGAAACTTTTCAAATCCCTCTCAAAATTGTTGAAATTCTCTTGAAGCTTTTAAAATTCTCTCTAGAATTTTCAAAATCCATGTCCACGTTTACAATTTCACGTCAAAAAATTGCTAAAATTCCAGTTGAAATTTTTTCAAAGTCCCTTAAAAATTTTCCAATTTTTGTCCCAATTCTTCCCATTCCCATTGAAACTTTTCAAATCCCTCTCCAAATTGTTGAAATTCTGTTGAAGCTTTTAAAATTCTCTCTAGAATTTTCAAAATCCATGTCCACATGTTTACAATTTCACGTCAAAAAATTGCTAAAATTCCAGTTGAAATTTTTTCAAAGTCCCTTAAATATTTTCCAATTTTTGTCCCAATTCTTCCCATTCCCATTGAAACTTTTCAAATCCCTCTCAAAATTGTTGAAATTCTGTTGAAGCTTTTAAAATTCTCTCTAGAATTTTCAAAATCCATGTCCACATGTTTACAATTTCACATAAAAAAAATTGCTAAAATTCCAGTTGAAATTTTTTCAAAGTCCCTTAAAAATTTTCCAATTTTTGTCCCAATTCTTCCCATTCCCATTGAAACTTTTCAAATCCCTCTCAAAATTGTTGAAATTCTGTTGAAGCTTTTAAAATTCTCTCTAGAATTTTCAAAATCCATGTCCACATGTTTACAATTTCACGTCAAAAAATTGCTAAAATTCCAGTTGAAATTTTTTCAAAGTCCCTTAAAAATTTTCCAATTTTTGTCCCAATTCTTCCCATTCCCATTGAAACTTTTCAAATCCCTCTCCAAATTGTTGAAATTCTGTTGAAGCTTTTAAAATTCTCTCTAGAATTTTCAAAATCCATGTCCACATGTTTACAATTTCACGTCAAAAAATTGCTAAAATTCCAGTTGAAATTTTTTCAAAGTCCCTTAAAAATTTTCCAATTTTTGTCCCAATTCTTCCCATTCCCATTGAAACTTTTCAAATCCCTCTCAAAATTGTTGAAATTCTCTTGAAGCTTTTAAAATTCTCTCTAGAATTTTCAAAATCCATGTCCACATGTTTACAATTTCACGTCAAAAAATTGCTAAAATTCCAGTTGAAATTTTTTCAAAGTCCCTTAAAAATTTTCCAATTTTTGTCCCAATTCTTCCCATTCCCATTGAAACTTTTCAAATCCCTCTCAAAATTGTTGAAATTCTCTTGAAGCTTTTAAAATTCTCTCTAGAATTTTCAAAATCCATGGCCACATGTTTACAATTTCACGTCAAAAAATTGCTAAAATTCCAGTTGAAATTTTTTCAAAGTCCCTTAAAAATTTTCCAATTTTTGTCCCAATTCTTCCCATTCCCATTGAAACTTTTCAAATCCCTCTCAAAATTGTTGAAATTCTCTTGAAGCTTTTAAAATTCTCTCTAGAATTTTCAAAATCCATGTCCACATGTTTACAATTTCACGTCAAAAAATTGCTAAAATTCCAGTTGAAATTTTTTCAAAGTCCCTTAAAAATTTTCCAATTTTTGTCCCAATTCTTCCCATTCCCATTGAAACTTTTCAAATCCCTCTCCAAATTGTTGAAATTCTCTTGAAGCTTTTAAAATTCTCTCTAGAATTTTCAAAATCCATGTCCACATGTTTACAATTTCACGTCAAAAAATTGCTAAAATTCCAGTTGAAATTTTTTCAAAGTCCCTTAAAAATTTTCCAATTTTTGTCCCAATTCTTCCCATTCCCATTGAAACTTTTCAAATCCCTCTCAAAATTGTTGAAATTCTCTTGAAGCTTTTAAAATTCTCTCTAGAATTTTCAAAATCCATGTCCACATGTTTACGATTTCACGTCAAAAAATTGCTAAAATTCCAGTTGAAATTTTTTCAAAGTCCCTTAAATATTTTCCAATTTTTGTCCCAATTCTTCCCATTCCCATTGAAACTTTTCAAATCCCTCTCCAAATTGTTGAAATTCTCTTGAAGCTTTTAAAATTCTCTCTAGAATTTTCAAAATCCATGTCCTCATGTTTACAATTTCACGTCAAAAAATTGCTAAAATTCCAGTTGAAATTTTTTCAAAGTCCCTTAAAAATTTTCCAATTTTTGTCCCAATTCTTCCCATTCCCATTGAAACTTTTCAAATCCCTCTCAAAATTGTTGAAATTCTCTTGAAGCTTTTAAAATTCTCTCTAGAAGTTTCAAAATCCATGTCTACATGTTTACAATTTCACGTCAAAAAATTGCTAAAATTCCAGTTGAAATTTTTTCAAAGTCCCTTAAATATTTTCCAATTTTTGTCCCAATTCTTCCCATTCCCATTGAAACTTTTCAAATCCCTCTCAAAATTGTTGAAATTCTCTTGAAGCTTTTAAAATTCTCTCTAGAATTTTCAAAATCCATGTCCACATGTTTACAATTTCACATAAAAAAAAATTGCTAAAATTCCAGTTGAAATTTTTTCAAAGTCCCTGAAAAATTTTCCAATTTTTGTCCCAATTCTTCCCATTCCCATTGAAACTTTTCAAATCCCTCTCAAAATTGTTGAAATTCTCTTGAAGCTTTTAAAATTCTCTCTAGAATTTTCAAAATCCATGTCCACATGTTTACAATTTCACGCAAAAAATTGCTAAAATTCCAGTTGAAATTTTTTCAAAGTCCCTTAAAAATTTTCCAATTTTTGTCCCAATTCTTCCCATTCCCATTGAAACTTTTCAAATCCCTCTCAAAATTGTTGAAATTCTCTTGAAGCTTTTAAAATTCTCTCTAGAATTTTCAAAATCCATGTCCACATGTTTACAATTTCACGTCAAAAAATTGCTAAAATTCCAGTTGAAATTTTTTCAAAGTCCCTTAAATATTTTCCAATTTTTGTCCCAATTCTTCCCATTCCCATTGAAACTTTTCAAATCCCTCTCAAAATTGTTGAAATTCTGTTGAAGCTTTTAAAATTCTCTCTAGAATTTTCAAAATCCATGTCCACATGTTTACAATTTCACGTCAAAAAATTGCTAAAATTCCAGTTGAAATTTTTTCAAAGTCCCTTAAAAATTTTCCAATTTTTGTCCCAATTCTTCCCATTCCCATTGAAACTTTTCAAATCCCTCTCAAAATTGTTGAAATTCTCTTGAAGCTTTTAAAATTCTCTCTAGAATTTTCAAAATCCACTTCAACATGTTTACAATTTCACGTCAAAAAATTGCTAAAATTCCAGTTGAAATTTTTTCAAAGTCCCTTAAAAATTTTCCAATTTTTGTCCCAATTCTTCCCATTCCCATTGAAACTTTTCAAATCCCTCTCAAAATTGTTGAAATTCTCTTGAAGCTTTTAAAATTCTCTCTAGAATTTTCAAAATCCATGTCCACATGTTTACAATTTCACATAAAAAAAATTGCTAAAATTCCAGTTGAAATTTTTTCAAAGTCCCTTAAAAATTTTCCAATTTTTGTCCCAATTCTTCCCATTCCCATTGAAACTTTTCAAATCCCTCTCAAAATTGTTGAAATTCTCTTGAAGCTTTTAAAATTCTCTCTAGAATTTTCAAAATCCATGTCCACATGTTTACAATTTCACGTCAAAAAATTGCTAAAATTCCAGTTGAAATTTTTTCAAAGTCCCTTAAAAATTTTCCAATTTTTGTCCCAATTCTTCCCATTCCCATTGAAACTTTTCAAATCCCTCTCAAAATTGTTGAAATTCTCTTGAAGCTTTTAAAATTCTCTCTAGAATTTTCAAAATCCACTTCAACATGTTTACGATTTCACGTCAAAAAATTGCTAAAATTCCAGTTGAAATTTTTTCAAAGTCCCTTAAAAATTTTTCCAATTTTTGTCCCAATTCTTCCCATTCCCATTGAAACTTTTCAAATCCCTCTCAAAATTGTTGAAATTCTGTTGAAGCTTTTAAAATTCTCTCTAGAATTTTCAAAATCCATGTCCACATGTTTACAATTTCACATAAAAAAAATTGCTAAAATTCCAGTTGAAATTTTTTCAAAGTCCCTTCAAAATTTTCCAATTTTTGTCCCAATTCTTCCCATTCCCATTGAAACTTTTCAAATCCCTCTCCAAATTGTTGAAATTCTCTTGAAGCTTTTAAAATTCTCTCTAGAATTTTCAAAATCCATGTCCGCATGTTTACAATTTCACGTCAAAAAATTGCTAAAATTCCAGTTGAAATTTTTTCAAAGTCCCTTAAAAATTTTCCAATTTTTGTCCCAATTCTTCCCATTCCCATTGAAACTTTTCAAATCCCTCTCAAAATTGTTGAAATTCTCTTGAAGCTTTTAAAATTCTCTCTAGAATTTTCAAAATCCACTTCAACATGTTTACGATTTCACGTCAAAAAATTGCTAAAATTCCAGTTGAAATTTTTTCAAAGTCCCTTAAAAATTTTCCAATTTTTGTCCCAATTCTTCCCATTCCCATTGAAACTTTTCAAATCCCTCTCAAAATTGTTGAAATTCTCTTGAAGCTTTTAAAATTCTCTCTAGAAGTTTCAAAATCCATGTCCACATGTTTACAATTTCACGTCAAAAAATTGCTAAAATTCCAGTTGAAATTTTTTCAAAGTCCCTTAAAAATTTTCCAATTTTTGTCCCAATTCTTCCCATTCCCATTGAAACTTTTCAAATCCCTCTCAAAATTGTTGAAATTCTCTTGAAGCTTTTAAAATTCTCTCTAGAATTTTCAAAATCCATGTCCACATGTTTACAATTTCACGTCAAAAAATTGCTAAAATTCCAGTTGAAATTTTTTCAAAGTCCCTTAAAAATTTTCCAATTTTTGTCCCAATTCTTCCCATTCCCATTGAAACTTTTCAAATCCCTCTCAAAATTGTTGAAATTCTCTTGAAGCTTTTAAAATTCTCTCTAGAATTTTCAAAATCCACTTCAACATGTTTACAATTTCAAGTCAAAAAATTGCTAAAATTCCAGTTGAAATTTTTTCAAAGTCCCTTAAAAATTTTCCAATTTTTGTCCCAATTCTTCCCATTCCCATTGAAACTTTTCAAATCCCTCTCAAAATTGTTGAAATTCTGTTGAAGCTTTTAAAATTCTCTCTAGAATTTTCAAAATCCATGTCCACATGTTTACAATTTCACGTCAAAAAATTGCTAAAATTCCAGTTGAAATTTTTTCAAAGTCCCTTAAAAATTTTCCAATTTTTGTCCCAATTCTTCCCATTCCCATTGAAACTTTTCAAATCCCTCTCAAAATTGTTGAAATTCTCTTGAAGCTTTTAAAATTCTCTCTAGAATTTTCAAAATCCACTTCAACATGTTTACGATTTCACGTCAAAAAATTGCTAAAATTCCAGTTGAAATTTTTTCAAAGTCCCTTAAAAATTTTCCAATTTTTGTCCCAATTCTTCCCATTCCCATTGAAACTTTTCAAATCCCTCTCAAAATTGTTGAAATTCTCTTGAAGCTTTTAAAATTCTCTCTAGAATTTTCAAAATCCATGTCCACATGTTTACAATTTCACATAAAAAAAATTGCTAAAATTCCAGTTGAAATTTTTTCAAAGTCCCTTAAAAATTTTCCAATTTTTGTCCCAATTCTTCCCATTCCCATTGAAACTTTTCAAATCCCTCTCCAAATTGTTGAAATTCTCTTGAAGCTTTTAAAATTCTCTCTAGAAGTTTCAAAATCCATGTCCACATGTTTACAATTTCACGTCAAAAAATTGCTAAAATTCCAGTTGAAATTTTTTCAAAGTCCCTTAAAAATTTTCCAATTTTTGTCCCAATTCTTCCCATTCCCATTGAAACTTTTCAAATCCCTCTCAAAATTGTTGAAATTCTCTTGAAGCTTTTAAAATTCTCTCTAGAATTTTCAAAATCCACTTCAACATGTTTATGATTTCACGTCAAAAAATTGCTAAAATTCCAGTTGAAATTTTTTCAAAGTCCCTTAAAAATTTTCCAATTTTTGTCCCAATTCTTCCCATTCCCATTGAAACTTTTCAAATCCCTCTCAAAATTGTTGAAATTCTCTTGAAGCTTTTAAAATTCTCTCTAGAATTTTCAAAATCCACTTCAACATGTTTACGATTTCACGTCAAAAAATTGCTAAAATTCCAGTTGAAATTTTTCAAAGTCCCTTAAAAATTTTCCAATTTTTGTCCCAATTCTTCCCATTCCCATTGAAACTTTTCAAATCCCTCTCAAAATTGTTGAAATTCTCTTGAAGCTTTTAAAATTCTCTCTAGAATTTTCAAAATCCATTCAACATGTTTACAATTTCACGCCAAAAAATTGCTAAAATTCCAGTTGAAATTTTTTCAAAGTCCCTTAAAAATTTTCCAATTTTTGTCCCAATTCTTCCCATTCCCATTGAAACTTTTCAAATCCCTCTCAAAATTGTTGAAATTCTCTTGAAGCTTTTAAAATTCTCTCTAGAAGTTTCAAAATCCATGTCCACATGTTTACAATTTCACGTCAAAAAATTGCTAAAATTCCAGTTGAAATTTTTTCAAAGTCCCTTAAAAATTTTCCAATTTTTGTCCCAATTCTTCCCATTCCCATTGAAACTTTTCAAATCCCTCTCAAAATTGTTGAAATTCTCTTGAAGCTTTTAAAATTCTCTCTAGAATTTCAAAATCCACTTCAACATGTTTACAATTTCACGTCAAAAAATTGCTAAAATTCCAGTTGAAATTTTTTCAAAGTCCCTTAAAAATTTTCCAATTTTTGTCCCAATTCTTCCCATTCCCCATTGAAACTTTTCAAATCCCTCTCAAAATTGTTGAAATTCTTTGAAGCTTTTAAAATTCTCTCTAGAATTTTCAAAATCCATGTCCATGTTTACAATTTCACGTCAAAAAATTGCTAAAATTCCAGTTGAAATTTTTTCAAAGTCCCTTAAAAATTTTCCAATTTTTGTCCCAATTCTTCCCATTCCCATTGAAACTTTTCAAATCCCTCTCAAAATTGTTGAAATTCTCTTGAAGCTTTTAAAATTCTCTCTAGAATTTTCAAAATCCACTTCAACATGTTTACGATTTCACGTCAAAAAATTGCTAAAATTCCAGTTGAAATTTTTTCAAAGTCCCTTAAAAATTTTCCAATTTTTGTCCCAATTCTTCCCATTCCCATTGAAACTTTTCAAATCCCTCTCAAAAATTGTTGAAATTCTCTTGAAGCTTTTAAAATTCTCTCTAGAAGTTTCAAAATCCATGTCACATGTTTACAATTTCACGTTCAAAAAATTGCTAAAATTCCAGTTGAAATTTTTTCAAAGTCCCTTAAAAATTTTCCAATTTTTGTCCAATTCTTCCCATTCCCATTGAAACTTTTTCCTAACATAATTCTCCATTCCCATTGAAACTTTT